>NW_025965879.1:13493-47642 GCF_021869965.1 Rhincodon typus | reverse complement strand
TGTTCTGTATTCACTGTTCTGTATTCAGTATTGTGTATTGAGTGTTCTGTATTCATAGTTCGGCATTCAGTGTTCGGTATTCAGTGTTTGGTATTCAGTATTCTGTATTCAGTGTTCTGTATTCAATGTTCGGTATTCTGTATTTAGCATTCTGGGTTCAGTTTTCTGTATTCAGTGTTCGGTATTCAGTGTTCCATATTTAGTATTCAATGTCCAAATGTGAATGTTTAGTATTCAATATCTAATATTGAATGTTTAGCATTCACTGTTCATTATTCAGCATTCATTGTTGAATATTTAGTGTTCAGGTTTCAACGGATCAGTTGGGGTGGCATTTGGAAGCACTGAGGAGCAGACTGTGTGATAGTTAGGTGCAGGGCTGGATGAACACAGCAGGCCAAGCAGCATCATAGGAGCAGAGAGGCTGACGTTTCGGGCCTAGACCCTTCATCAGAAAAGGATAGTTAGCAGCTTCAGTGAGGTCACACCAAATATACAGTCAGGTCAATGGGTGACCACCAGGATAGGGAGACAGGTACTGTGGGAGTCTCCTGTGGCTAGCCTCCTCCCAAACAAGTACACCATTTTGGATATTGTTGGGGTGGATAGCCTGTTAGAAGAAAATAGCAGCTGCAGCCTGGTGTTTGGCACTGTGACTGGTTCTGCTGTAAAGGAGGTTATGGCAAGGCCATAGCAAGAAAAGAGAAGATTGAGTCTAGCACAGAAATTAATGAGAGCAAGTTAAATAGACAGGGCAGGCAAGAGCGTAGCAGGGAATGAGGCAAGATTGATTAATTAAACTGCATTTATTTTCAGTGCAAGAGGCCTGACAGGTAAGGCAGATGAAGTCAGAGCATGGACGGGAACATGGGACTGGGATGTCATAGCTATTACAGAAACATGGCTAAGAGACAGACAGGACCGGCAGCTTAACGTTCCAGGGTACAGATGCTATAGGAAGGATAGAGGAGAGGCAAGAGAGGAGTGGGAGTGGTGTTTTTGATTAGGGAGAACATCATGTCAGTACTTAGAGAGTATATTCCTGAGGGATCATCCAATGATGCTATATGGGTGGAACTGAGTAATAAGAAGGGAGTGATCACTTTGATGCAATCATACTGTAGGCCCCTCCTGGTCATCAGTGAAAAATTGAAAAGGAAATATGTAGGGAGATCACAGATAGCTCCAAGGATAATAGGATTGTAATACTAGAGGATTTTAACTTTCAAAACGTAGACTGGGACTGCCATAGTGTCAAGGGCTTGGATGGGGAGGGTTTTGTTAAGTGTGTTCAGGAAAATGTTCTCAATCAATATGTAGGTGCCCCGACTGCAGAAGGTTCAAAAACTGACCTCCTCTTGGAGGCAAGGCAGGGCAAGTGACTGAGGTATTAGTGGGGAGCACTTTGGAACCTATACTCTATTAGTTTTAAAATATTTATGGAATAGGATAGGTCTGGTCCACAAGTTAAAGTTCTAAATTGTATAAGGCTAATTTTATGATATTAGACAGGAATTTTCAAAAGTTGATTGGTGAAGGCTGTTTGCAGGTAAGTGGGAATCTTTCAAAAGCAAGATAATGAGAGTTCAGGGGCAGCATGTTCATATTAGTATGATGGGCAAGGCTGGTAGCAGTCAAGGTGATTAGAGAAATTGAGGCTTTGGTCAAGAAAAAAAGTACATGGCACATACAGACACCTGGGATCAAGTGAATCTCTTGAGGAGTATAGGGGGTGTAGAAGTACAGTTGAAAGGGAAATCAGGAGGGCAAAAAAGGGACATGAGATAGCTTTGGCAGATAAGGGACAGGAAAATCCAAAGAGATTCTACAAATATATTAAGGACAAAGAGTAACTAGGGGGAGAATAGAGCCCCTTAAAGATCAATGAGGCCATCTATGCATAGAGCCACAGACGATGGGCGAGAGCCTAAATGAATATTACTCATCAGGGGAGGCAATGGCCTGGTGGTATTATCACTGGACTGTTAATTCAGAGAACCAGTAATGTTCTGGGTACCCAGGTTTGAATCCCACCACAGCAGATGGTGGAATTTGAATTCAATAAATATCTGGAATTAAGAGTCCATGAATCCATTGCCAATTGTTGGAAAAACCCACCTGGTTCACTAATGTCCTTTAGTGAAGGAAATTGCCATCCTTACCTGGTCTGGCTTATATGTGACTCAAGACCCATGCAACGTGGTTGACTCTGAATTGCCCTCTGGGCAATTAGGGATGGGCAATAAATGGCCTAGCCAGTGATGTCCACATCCCACAAATGAATAAAAAAGAAGTATTTACCTTGGAGAAACACATGGAAGCTAGGGAACTCAGGAAAGTAAATAGTGATGTCTTGAAAAAAGTCCATATTACAGAAGAGGTAATTCTGGAGGTCTTAAAATG
Source organism: Rhincodon typus (assembly GCF_021869965.1). NCBI lineage: Eukaryota > Metazoa > Chordata > Chondrichthyes > Orectolobiformes > Rhincodontidae > Rhincodon > Rhincodon typus. The sequence goes on along the minus strand of NW_025965879.1, from coordinate 45,239 downwards.
CGTAAAGGTAGATAAATCCTTAGGTCCTTATCAAGTGTATCCCAGGACATTGTGAGAAGCTAGGTAAGTAATTGTGAGGCCCTAGCAGAGATATTTGTATCATCAACAGACACTGGTGAGGTGCTGGAAGACTGGACAGTGGCTAATGTTGTGCCTGAGGTTGTAGACATTCTCACCAAGCTGGTAGGTTTGGTTGCAAATATTTCATCACCCTGCTAGGTAACATCGTCAGTGCACCTCCAGTGAAGCGTCGGTGTTCTGTCCTGATGTTATTTCTTTGCCTCGGTTTGCTGGGGTGATTGATATTACTTCCAGTTTTGTTTCTCAGTGGTTTGCATACAGAAGTATACCAACCAACCCAGCAAACTGAGGCATATAAATAGCAAGCGGGACAGAACACCAACGCTTCACTGGAGGCGCACTGACGATGTTACCTAGCAGGGTGACGAAATGTTTGTAACCAAACCCACCGGCTAGGCCAGCATGTCTACAACCTCATCCACAACCCAAACTGCTTGGAAACTTTAATGCTGTGTCTTTATTTTAAAAAAGGCTGAAAGGAAAAGCCAGGGAACTATAGACTGGTGAGGCTAACTTAAATGGTGGCTACATTGTTAGAGTGGATTCCAAGAGACAGGATCTGCATGTATTTGGAAAGGGAAGAACTGATTAGGGATAGTCAGCATGGCTTTGTGCGTGGGAAATAGTGTCACACAAATTTGATTGAGTTTTTTGAAGAGGTGACCAAGAAGCTAGGTGAAGGCAGAGCAACAAACGTTGTCTGCATGGACTTTAGAAAGGCCTTTGACAAGGTTCTGCATGGTAGACTGGTTAGTAAGGTTAGATCACATGGGATCCAGGGAGAGCTAGCCAATTGGATAGACAAAATTGGCTTGACCGCAGGAGATAGAGGATGGAGGAAGAGGGTTTTGTTTAGTCTGGAGGCCTGTGACCAGTGGTGTGCTACAAGGATCAGTGCTGGGTCCACTGTCATTCATCAAAATGATTTGGATGAGAATATGGGAGGCATGGTTTGTAAGCTTTGGATGACACCAAAATTGGTGAGATAGCAGACAGGGAAGAAGATTATCTAAGAGTACAATAGGATCTTGATCAACTGGACTAGTGGACCGAGGAATGGCAGACGGAGTTTAATTCAGATAAATGTGAGGTGTTGCATTTTGGCAAAACAAACAAGGGCGCAATTAATGGTAGGACAATGAGGAGTGCTGTTGAACAGAAAGATCTAGAGGTGCAGGTACGTAGTTCCTTGAAAGTGGCATCACAGGTAGACAGGGTGGTGGAGAAGGCTTTTGGCACGCTTGCCTTCACTGGTTAGTGCCTTGAGAATAGGAGTTGGGATGTCGTGTTACATCTCTACAAGGGTTTGGTGAGGCCACATTTGGAGTATTGCATACAATTCTGGTCGCCCTGCTCTAGGAAGATGTTATTAACCTGGAAAGGGTGCAAAAAAGATTTACAAGCATGTTACCAAGACTGGAAGGTTTGCATTCTAATGAGAGGTTGGATAGACTGGTACTTCTTTCCCTAGAGCATAGGAAGCTGACAGGTGACCTTATAGAGGTTAATAAAATCATGAAGAGTATAGGTAAAGTGAATTGCCAAAGTCTTTTTCCCAGGGTAGGGGATTCCAAAACTAAAGGGCACGTTTTGCGGTGAGGGGGAAAAGATTTAAAAAGCCTGAAGGAAATGTTCACAAAGTGGGGTGGTGCATATGTGGAATGAGTTGCCAGAGGAAGTGGTAGAGACAGGTACAATTATAACATTTCAAAGACATTTGGACTGCTACATAGATAGGAAAAGGTTTAGAAGGATATGGGCCAAACACAGGCAATAGAGGCTAGTTCAGTTTAGGAAACTTAGTCGGCATGGACCACTTGGTCCGAAGGGCCTGTTTCCATGCTGTATGACTCCATGACTCTAATATCCAGTGTTCAGGTTTCAATTTTCAATGTTCAGTGTTCAATATTCAGTGTTCAGTATTCAATGTTTAATATTCACTATTCAATCCTCACTGTTCAATCTTCAATGCTCAGGTTTCAATATGCAGTGTTCAGTGTTATATGTTCAGTGTTCACAGTTCAGGACATGGGGTTCACTGTAAACATTCAGTGTTGACTTTTCAATGTTCACTCTTCAAGGTTCAATGTTCGGTTTTCAATGTTCTGTGTTTGTTGTTCAGTGTTTGAGGTTCAGTACTCAGTGTTCAGGGATCAGTGTTCAGGCTTCAATGTTCAGTGTTCAAAATTCAGAGTTCAATGTTCAATGTTTAGTGTTCAGGGTTCAGCATTCAGAGTTCAATGTTCAGGGTTCCAAGTTCAATGTTTAGAGTTCTGCGTTTGGGGTTCAGGGTTTAGTTTCCAGGGTTCAGTGTTCCAGGTTTCACTGTTCACTGTCCAGGGTTCAATGTTTAGTATTTGGGGTTCAGTGTTTAGTGTTAGGGGTTCAGGTTGTGGGATTTAAGTATGCTCCCCCACTCTGGGGCAGCTCACTGAAAATCAACCCCTACTATTCCCCGAGCTGTCACAGAAGGTTACATTTTCAAAATAAATTCACAAAACCCCCCAAACAACTTGTTATTTCAGATTCAGGCTGACAGGAAACACAGAATCAGGTTTCTAACCTCAGCTTGAATCGCTATTTATTACAGGTCATTCGATTCTAGCTGCAGTTAAAGAATTAAATTAATTTAAGTACAAATTAAAACTCTAAATCCTTGTAAATTTGTCCTCCCACACAGAAAGTCATAAACGGGGAGAAAAAAAATATGGGCAGCAGGGAAATTGGGAAAACAGTCTTTGTTCACAAGAACTGTTGGGTTCATTATTGCTTATCTGAAGGTTTTTCCATGACCACTTGTTTTCTGAATGCAAAAGGCACAGGCTGGCTGATTCACTTATGAAAGTTCTCTGACTTATCCAATTCAGAGTTGCAACTTGCAGCGTCTGGGGAAGGAAAGACAAGCTGGTTTTTATCAGGTTTAAAGTGGGTTACTGCAGAGAACTGAGAGTGAGTGTGTTTTGGCTGCTGCAGACCTGCTGGTTTCTCCTCAATCTGACCTCGCTTCTCTCTGTCTTGTTCACAGCCCAAACTGTTCAGCTTCCTGACAACCAATCACATGGTTGTTGGCGGGCAGAGGACCTTTCTCATTGAAACCTGGCCACTAATCCACACCAATCAGCTTCACTTGTAAACCACTTCTCAGCTCCAGTTCGTCTGCACGTTGCTGGGACCCACAGCTCCAGAAACAGGATTCTCAAAAGGTATCAAATTCCTTACTTTCAGAACATGCAGCCATCCTTGTACACCCCTGGGTTTCAAAACAGCTGTTTTTCATTTCAGACCAGCTTTATAACTTAAAATGACAAAGCCTTTACAGTGTCCAGTGTTCGGGTTTCAGGGTTCAGTGTTCGAGGCTTAGAGTTGGAGTGCATGGGTCAGGGTTCAGAGTTTGGTTTTCAGGCCTGACATTTAGCGTTTGGGGTTCAGTGTTTGGTGTTTGGGTTCAGTGTTTGGGGTTCAGTGTTTGGTGAGCAGAGTTCAATGTTCAAGGTTCAGTGTTTCGTGCCTAGGGTTCAGGTTGTGGGGTTTGGGGTCCAAAGTTCTGTGTTTGGGGTTCAGAGTTTGGTTTCCAGGGTTCAGAGTTGTGTTCGAGGTTCAGTGTTTAGTGTTTGAGGTTCAGGGTTCAGTGTTCAGTGTTTGAGGTTCAGGTTGTGGGGTTGCTCCCCCTCCCTGGAGCAGTTCACTGAAAATCAACCCCTACAGTCCCAGAGTCATCACAAAAGGTAGCATTTTTAAAATAAACTCACAAAATCCTCAAACTTCCTGGGTTTTCAGACTCAGACTGCCAGGAAATATAGAATCAGGTTTCTGTCCTTAACAAGAACAACTATTTATTACAGGTCATCAGAATCCAGATGCAGGTAAAAAATTAAATTAAGTACAAATTAAAACTCTAAATCCTTTATAAATTCATCATCCCACACAGACAAACATAAACAGGGGGAAAAATATGGGCAGTAGGGAAACTGGGAAAACAGTCTTTGTTCACAAGAACTGTTGAGTTGGTTATTGCTTATCTGAAGGTTTTTCCATGACCACTTGTTTTCTGAATGCAAAAGGCACAGGCTGGCTGATTCACTTATGAAAGTTCTCTGACTTATCCAATTCAGAATTGCAACTTGCAGCATCTGGAGAAGGAAAGATAAGCTGGTTTTTATCAGGTTGAAAGTGGCTTATTGCAGAGAGAGTGTGTGTTTTGGCTGCTGCAGACCTGCTGGTTTCTCTTCAATCTGACCTCGCTTCTCTCTGTCTTGTTCACAGCCCAAACTGTTCAGCTTCCTGACAACCAATCACATGGTTGTTGGCGGGCAGAGGACCTTTCTCATTGGAATCTGGCAACTAATCCACACCAATCAGCTTATGTCCAGCATTCAGTTTTTGGCGTTCTGTGTTCAGGATTTGAGGTTCAGTTTTTGGAGGTCACTCTTCTGGCTTGTATTTCAGGGTTTAGTATTTGGTTTCAGTGTTCAGGATTCGTGTTCAATGTTCAGTGTTTGGGGTTCAGTGTTCCAGATTCCAGTTCAGTTTTTGGAAGTCACTCTTCAGACTTATATTTCAGGGTTTAGTGTTTGGCTTTGTGGTTTATTTTTCAATGTTCAGGGCTCAGAGTTCAGCATTCAGTGATCAGGGTTTAGTGTTCAGGGATCAGGGTTCAGCATTCAGTGATCAGTAAACAGGGTTCAGTGTTCAGGGATCAGGATTCAGAGTTCAGTGTTCACTGTTCAGTCCTCAGTGCTTATGGTTCAGGTTTTGCAGTTCAGAGTTTGGGGTTCAGCGTTTTGGGTTCAGGTTTTAGAGTTTCGTGTTCAAGATTTGGTGTTCAGGTTTTGGTGTTTGGGTTTGAGATTTAGGATTGGGGTTCAGGGTTCAGGCTTTGAGATTCGATGTTTGGGGTTCAGGGTTTGGGGTTCACTTTCAGTGTTTGGGGTTCAGGATTCAGGACTTAGGGTTCAGAAGGTTTGGAGTTTGTGATTTGGAGTTTGGGGTTTGGGATTTAGGTTTCAGTGTTTATACTTCAGTATTCAGGGTTTGGGGTTTAGATTTTGGGGTTTGGTGTTCAGGCTTCAGTGTTTGGGGTTCTAGGGTTCATGGTTCAGTGTTTGGGGTCTGGGGTTTGTAGTTTGGGGTTCAGTGTTTAGGGTTCTGGGTTTAGAGTTCAGTGTTTGGGGTCTGGGGTTTGTAGTTTGGGATTCAGGGTTTAGGGTTCAGTGTTTGGGGTCTGGGGTTTGTTGTTTGGGGTTCAGTGTTTAGGTTTCTGGGTTTAGAGTTCAGTGTTTGGGGTCTGGGGTTTGTAGTTTAGGGTTCAGTGTTTAGGGTTCTGGGTTTAGGGTTCAGTGTTTGGGGTCTGGGGTTTGTAGTTTGGGGTTCAGGATTTAGGGTTCAGTGGTTCAGGTCTGGGGTTTGTAGTTTGGGGCTCAGGTTTTGAGGTTTAGGGATCAAGGTTTGGGGTTCAGGTACAGGCTTCATAGTTCGATACTCAGGGTTTCGAGGTTTTGGGTTTGGGGTTCTATTCTGAGATTTGTTGTCTTCAGACTCCCTATGCCACCCTCTCACCATGTTCTCTCCCTCCACTCGTTGCCCTCCTCTACAGATGGACTACCTTGGCCCACCTTTCGATAATCCAGACTTCGACCCTCCGCGGCTGAACCGTACAGAGGCCATTCCCAGTGCCACGCTAGAAGTGAGTGCTTGGAGGAACCTTGGTGACCAGCGTCGCCTCACGGAGAATCTTCGGGCCTACACCCTGTTGCTGCGGTGCCTGGGGGATGTAGATCGGGAGCTGACTAACCCCACCCTGAGGCTGACCTTCCAACACTTCTGCGCCAGCATCCGGGGACTAACCATCAGCATCTCAGGCCTGGTCACCTCACTGGGCTATCCCGCGCCTACCCTACTTCCCCCTGCGCACTTGGCCAGGGGCCTGGCACCTGCCCCCAGTGACTTCCTGAAGAAACTTGACCACTTCTGGCTGATGCGGGAGCTGCAGGGTTGGTTACTGCGCTCGGCCAAAGATTTCAATCGTTTAAAGAAACGTCTTGGCGGCTTTGTCACCCATTTGGACTATCGGAGACCCTGATTTGGGGAGAAGGGGAAGATCCCCGTCCCTTTTCTCCACACCCTGAACCCCTCACCTTGACCATCCCGTTAGTGCCTTATGCTAACATACATTCCCCACCTCCACCTGCGTGCCTCCTCCTGCCAAACATTCCCTACTGCTGGATGTGATTGCGCGAGCGGACAGTACTCATGCAACAGTCCCAAGTGCACCATTTACTACAAACAGTCAGGTGCATTCGTGGCTAGGGATGCCTTCTCTGCAAACAACAGGAATGTGTTGTGTGTTTGATTCCAACGTGCCTGAAACCCAAGGACCTCCTCTTGCTTACACAATGGTGATGCTCAGCCAATCCAGACCAGATCAGACAACTGATCAACACTCTTTTGTGGGGTGCAAATTGCTTGCTTGTTTGACTTTAAACATTCTCAAGTTTATCCTCACCAACACAGGATAAATGCTTCCAAATACTGTGTCTCTTTCCAGTGACTATTCAACCAGCCTAACACCTCATCAAAGTACCACAAACATCCCATAACGTTCCTGCCTTATACCCACCTTGCAACACCATATTGTTAGGAATACACTCTGATCTCTCCTCAATGAAGAGGAACGGAGAGAGAGGGCAATCAGCGATAATGTTCTTGGCCGATTTCCAAGATGTCCGTAGTCCTGACGGGAGAGGTGACATCATAGAGGGGAAGGAGTAGGGGTCTAAATTGTGCCGTTGCAGGGGCAGGAGAGGGTCATGGCCAGGGAGGCTTTTAGGTGGTGTGATGAACGAAGTCCATAAAATTTTTCTGGCTGTTTTAGTTTTGAGAGAAATTCCTCTGTGGTTTGGCAGAGTCTCATGTGAGAAAGGGACAAATGTAGGACCCGAGCCTGTTGCCATTTCAGCAGGACAACAAGTCAAAGAGCAGGCAAAGAAGGGCATGGGCTACAGATCTTACCTCCTCTGAAACATTGGGAAAGGCCCAATGACCAGGCAAAAATAGTGAGTCTCAGAGAAAGGGTGTCATGGAATATGCATGAAGAGGGAAAGCCTCATAGAAATGAGGATGAAAATTGCCACCTCACAATCCATAATAATTCAGATAAAATAATGCAGATCCATCGAGGAATAAATTGCTCCCAAAACAGGCCAGGTCAGGGCATAAAACACCACGGTCAGTGCCAAGCCCCAATAGCAACCACTTGGTTAGTAGGAGAGAAGGGGCGATATAATACACTGCATTAGAGAGAAAGAGGGTCCGGGGAAATCGGCCAGGGTTCCAGCTCCTGATCACTGTCCAGTGATCCCTGGGTTAGAGAGAGAGAAGAGAAGGGAAATTTCAGCCTCCCATGGTTGTTTCTTTCTTCTCTAGCAGGGTGGGTTATGTGACAGCACACACATCCTACAGACTGTAACCGCTCTATGATTAATATTTATTTATTTGAACTGTTATTTAATTTATTTATTACAAAAACTTCTAACATGTCATCATAAATAAAGGTGCTAGTTTCAAAATCTTTACTGAATTGTCCAGCTTTCTGTCTTTTCAAATTACAAGCGGCTTTTTGAAACACGGGGACAGGTGGAGCCATTCAGCCCCTTTGTCAATCTGTTACAAAGTTTTATACTACGTATTTCTAAGCCTCATACTTGGAAAGTGAAAGCAAGTTAAACATATATCATATGACTGCAGCAAGCTACAAGAATACAATATACGAAATGTCCTGGGAACCCAGCTTCAAATCCCACATGGCAGATGGTGGAAATTGAATTCAATAAAAATCTGGAATTAAGAGTCTAATGATGACCATGAACTATTTTCAATTATCAGAAAAACCGATCAGGGTCACTAACGTCTTTGAGAGAAGGAAATCTGCCATCCTGACCTACATGTGACTCCAGAACCACAGCAACATGGTTCACTCAAAACTATCTTCTGGGCAATTAGGGATGAGCAGTAAATGCTTGTCTAACTTGCAATACCCACTTCCCAATAATAAATTTTAAAATGTTGTCTTTTTCCAAACATCCCTCTTTCCATAAAAGGAAAAAAACAAAATTGTGGACACCATTTTGCACTGACACATTATCTTACACATATTATCTCTAATGCCAACTTTATTTCACGTACCAAATTCTGCTAATTTCAGTCAGTCCCACTTTTATCAATCTCTACATGTGCCTTTCATGAGTTATCTCTAAAGTCTTCAGTTCTTCTGATGATATATGTGGTATTTATTTTTTTGCCAGTTGGTCTGGAATCAGCTCCATTCATCTCTGGGGAACCTTGGTGCCAAGGTGAGTGCTTCATCAGGGCAGGACTCTGGTCTTTTAGACTGAATGTCTGGATTGGGGAGCACTTTTCCTCTGTCAGTTGCAGACCTCTGTACTTCTGCCACTTTCAGCAGCATCATTTCCTCTTCCCCCATTCAATTATACCTTTTCCCTCCTCCTGTGTTGTGCCCTTTTGTTTCACTTGCCTACCTTGTGCATGAAAACAGGATTAAGATAGTTCAGTAGTTGATTTTGACTCGATGGGCTGAAGAGCCTTTTTCTATCCTGTGAATCTCTATGACTCTATCATCAGCTGCTAAGAATGATTCAGAGAGACATAGAACTGTATAGCACGGAAACAGATCATTTGGTCCAAGCTGACCATTTATCTATATTAATTTAAATAAATGCCATTTGCCAGCATTTGGCCCATATCCCTCTAAACCCGTCCTATTCATTTACCTATCCAGATGCCTTTTAAATGTTGCAATTGTACCAGCCTCCACCACATCATCTGGCAGCTCATTCCACATACGCACCAACATCTGGTGAATAAGTTCTCCTTAAGTCCTTTTTAAATCTTTCCCCTCTCACATTAAACCCATGCCTTCCAGTTTTGGACTCCCTACACTAGAAAAAAGACCTTGGCTATTCATTCTATCCATGCCCCTCATGATTTTGTAAACCTCCATAAGTTCACCCCTCAGCCTCCAATGGTCCAGGAAAAATAGCCTATTCAGCCTCTATCTATAGCTGAAATCCACCAACCTCGGCAACATCCTTGTAAATCTTTTCTGAACCCTTTCAAGCTTCACTGCATCCTTCCTATAGCAGGGAGACCAGAATTGAACGCAGTATTCCAAAAGTGGCCTAATCAATGTCCTGTACTCCCAACTTCTATACTCAATGCACTGACCAACAACGGCAAGCGTACCAAACGCCTTCTTCACCATCCTGTCTACTTGTGACCCCACTTTCAAGGAACTATGAACCTGCACTCCAAGGTTTCTCTGTTCAGCAACCCTTGCCAGGATCTCCTAAGTGTGCAAGTTCTGCCCTGATTTGCCTTACCAAAATGCAACACCACACATTTATCTAAATTAAACTCTATTTGCCACTCCTTGGCCCATTGGGTCATCTGAACAAGACCCTGTTGTACTCTGAGATAACCCTTATCACTGTCCTCTGTACTATTAATTTTGGTGTCATCTGCAAGTTGGCTAACCATTCCTCCTATATTAACATCCAAATTATTAACATAAATGACAAAAAGCAATGGATCCAGCACTGAAATTGTGGCACACCACTGGTCACAGGCCTTCAGTTCAAAAAGCAACATTCCACCACCACCCTCTGTGTCCTACCTTCAATCCAATTTTGTCTCCAATCGGCTAGCTCTCCCTGGATTCCATGTGATCTATCCTGGCTAACCAGTCTACCATGCAGAACCTTGTGAAAGACCTTGCTGAAGTACATATTTAGAAAGTCTGCCATTCTGCATCCATCTGTCTTCTTTGTCACTTCTTCAAAAAATTCAATCAAGTTAGTGAGACACGATTTCCGACGCACAAAGCCATGCTGGCAATCCCTAATCAGTCCTTGCTTTTACAAATACATGTAAATCCTGTCCCTCAGAATCCCCTCCAACAACTTACCCACCACTGAGTCAGGCTCACTGGTTTATAGTTCCCTGGCTTTTCCTTACCACCTTTCTTAAATAACTTTTAAAAAATTCCTCACCCTTGTCATTTTTCTGAGTCATAGAATTGTGATGGAGTAGAGGATACCATTCTGAACATTCTGCCTGCATTGGTCTACAATCGAGCATCATTCCTAGTGCCAATCTCCTGTCTTTTTCCCATATCCCTGCACAATATTTCTATCCAAATAACCAAACAACACCCCTTTGACTGCCTCCACCACATTGCTAGGCAGTGAATTCTAGATGCTAACCACTCATTGTGTGTGAAGGCTTTTCCTCATGTTACCCTTGTTTAATTTTCACATCAGTTTAAATCTCTGCCCCTCTTGTTCTTGTCTCTTTTAAAAATGGGAACAGCTTGTGCCTATCTACTCTGTCCGGCCGCTACACATGATTTTGAAAACCTCTAACAGATCATATTGAGGGGAGGCAATGGCCTAGTGGTGTTATTGCTGGACTGTTAATCCAGAAACCAAGATAACATTCTGGGTTCAAATCCTGCCACAGGAGATGGTGGAATTTGAATTCAATAAAAAGTATCTGGAATTAAGAGTCTAATGATGACTATGAATCCAGTGCTGATTGTCAGAAAACCCAACAGCTTCACTAATGTCCTTTAGGGAAGGAAACTGCCATCCTTACCTGGTCTGGCCTACATGTGACTCCAGACCCACAGCAATGTGGTTGGCTCTCAACTGCCCTCTGGGCAATTAGGGATGGGCAATAAATGCTGCCTAAAAGTGATGCCCTCATCCTGTTAATGAATAAAGAAAAAAAAATTCCCTTTCATCCTTCTTCTGTCCAAGGAGAACAGTTCCAACTTCTTCAATCTATCCTCATCACTCAAGTTTCTCATCTCTGGAATCATATTTGTAAATCGTTTCTACACTCTCTCTGAAGCATTCAAGTCTTTCCTATAATGCGGTGCATACAACTGTACAAAATATTCCAGCTGAGGTCCAACAAGTGCCTTGTACGAGTTCAATATCACTTCTTTGCTCTTGGACTGCATGTTGCTATTAATAAAGTTGTAGACATTGTGTGCTTTATTTACTGCTCTCTCCACCTGTCCTGCCACCTTCAATAATCTGTGCATAAAGTGTATCTCTTTCTTTAATGTAATCAGTGACTTCGCCTTCACAGTCTTCTTTGATTTTGATTCCTTACTAATTAGATATCTTTCCATCCCAGCGTTGAATACCAAAATAGAATCAGAGAATCCCTAAAGTGCAGAAAGATGCCATTTGCGCCCAAGAGTCTGCACTGACCCTCTGAAGAAAATCTTACCCAGACCCATACACCCATCCTATCCCTATAATCCCCCGTAATATACTTAGCTCGACAACCTCAACAGCCCTCTGCAGTAAAGAATTCCACAGATTCACAACCGTCTGAGAGAAGAAATTCCTCCTCATTCTGTCTCAAATTGGCACCCCTTTATTCTGAGACTATGCCCTCTGGTCCTAGACTCTCCCATGGAGAAACAACCTCTCCACATCTCCCCTGTCAAGTCCCCTAAGAATCTTTGCATGTTTCATTAAGGTCACCTCTCATTCTTTTAAACTCTAATGAGTATAGGCCCAACCTACAACTTCTCATTAGACAGTCCCTCAATACCTGGAATCAGCTGAATGAACCTTCTCTGGACCGCCTCCAATGCCAGTCTATCTTTCCTTTGATAAGGGACCCAAAACTGTTCACAGTATTCCAGCTGTGTTCTGACTAGTGCTGTGCACAGATTGAGCAAAACCTCCCCAGTTCTATACTCCATTCCCCTAGAAATAAAGACCAACATTCAATTTGCCTTCCCAATTACCCAGTGAACTTGGATGCTGGCTTTTTGTCATTCATGAACCAGGACTCCCAAAACTTTCTGCGGTCTATTTAAATAATATTCAGCTCCTCTATTCTTCCTGCCGAAGTGCATCACTTCACATTTCCTGACATTCTATTCGATCTGTCACATTTTTGCCCACTCACTTAACCTGTCTGTACCCCTCTGCAAAGGATGGGAGACAGACAAAAATGCGCAGACACAGAGAAAGAGACAGACTGAGAGAAATAGAGAGAGAGAGAAAAGGGAGAATGAGAGACATATACAGCGAGAGCGACAAATGGACCGATGAGACATGGAAGGACAGTCAGAGTGAAAGACGGAGGAAAGCAAAAAGTCAGAAAAAGTGAGACAAAGAAGACACACAGAGACAGTGAGAGTGGGAGTCAGAGTGCCAAAAAGAGAGAGAGTGACAGATTTAGAGATAGAAAGAGAGAGAAAAGGGAGAAGGGGGAGAGAAAAAATACAACAGGCAAGCACAGCTGATGTTCCCAACTGTCTGAATGGTTTACCATGGGCACTCTCGACAAAAACAGTGACGAAATCGGAGATGTTCAAAGCAGGTGCAGCTTTCGAAGGATTGCTCCAAAACCAGATTCACACACGCCAGACACCTGCTCCAATATGTCACACATCATCAAAGGCTGAGAGCTGTCAGCACCTATAACCATTGCTCAATCTCTCTGAATCAGCACATCAAAGACAACACTGCAGAGAAAACAGCCCAGAATGCACAGGATCAGGACTGAGGGAGTGCTGCACTGTCAGAGGGTCAGCGCTGGGGGAACACTGCACTTTCGGAGGGTCAGGACTGAGAGAGCGCTGCAGTGTCAGAGGGTCAGGTCTGAAGGAGTGCCGCACAGTCGGAGGGTCAGAACTGAGGGAGTGCCGCACAGTTGGAGGGTCAGTGCTGAGGGAGAGGCACAGTGTCGGAGGGTCACTGCTGAGGGAGCACCGCGCTGTTGGAGGGTCAGGACTGAGGGAGTGCCACACAGTCGGAGGGTCAGTGCTAAGAGAGCGCTGCACTGTCGGAAGGTCAGTGCTGAGGGAGTGCCACTCTGTCGGAGAGTCGGTATTAAGGGAGCGCTGCACAATCAATGGGTCAGTGTCGAGGGAGTACTGCATTGTCAGAGGGCCAGTACTGAAGTAGTGCACACTGTCTCTTACCCCATGCTGTACCCCGTCTGGGAGTGTTTGATTATAACCATTGCTCAATCTCTCTGAATCAGCACATCAAAGACAACACTGCAAAGAAAACAGCCCAGAATGCACAGGATCAGGACTGAGGGAGTGCCACACTGTCGGAGGGTCAGCGCTGAGGGAACGCTGCACTTTCGGAGGGTCAGCACTGAGGGAGCGCTGCACTGTCGGAGGGTCAGGACTGAGGGAGTGCCGCACTGTCGGAGGGTCAGGACTGAGGGAGTGCCACACAGTCAGAGGGTCAGTGCTGAGGGAGAGGCGCAGTGTCGGAGAGTCAGTGCTGAGGGAGTGCCGCTCTGTCGGAGACTTGGTATTGAGGGAGCGCTGCACAATCAATGGGTCAGTGTTGAGGGAGTACTGCATTGTCAGAGGGTCAGTTCTAAGGAAGTGCTGCACTGTTGGAGTGCCACCCTGTCAGAGGGCCAGTACTGAAGTAGTGCACACTGTCTCTTACCCCATGCTGTACCCTGTCTGGGAGTGTTTGATTATAACCATTGCTCAATCTCTCTGAATCAGCACATCAAAGACAACACTGCAGAGAAAACAGCCCAGAATGCACAGGATCAGGATTGAGGGAGTGCTGTACTGTCAGAGGGTCAGCGCTGAGGGCGTGCCGCACTGTCAGAGGGTCAGGACTAAGGGACGGTTGGACTGTCAGAGGGTCACTGCTGAGGGAGAGTCGCACTGTCAGAGGGTCAGTGCTGAGGGAGAGCCACACTGTTGGAGGGTCGGTATTAAGGGAGTGCTGCACAGTCAGGTGGTCAGTTCTGAGGAAGTGCTGCACAGTCAGAGGCCAGTACTGAAGGAGTGCACACTTTCTCTTACCTCATGCTGTCCCATCTGGGAGTGTTTGATTGCGAGAGTGTAGAGAGAGCTTTACTCTATATCTAACACCATGCTGTCCCTGTCCTGGGAGTGTTTGATGGGGGACAGTGTAGAGGGAGCTTTACTCTGTGTCTAGCCCTGTGCTGTCTGTGTCCTGGGTGTGTTTGATGGGGGACAGTGTAGAGGGAGCTTTACTCTGTATCTAGCCCTGTGCTGTCCCTGTCCTGGGAGTATGTGTTTCTGAGTGAAGAGCATGTCAGTTGCTGTTGGAATCTTTCCCAGAATGCCGATGCTGATGCTGAGCCTGGTCTGGAACGTAGCTAGTTGCTTCACTCTGAAGGAATGAAGCTGCCTGGTGTTTGGTTTCAATGTGGTGCCAGTGTCTCTCTGCGTGCAGACCCCTTGGTGCCAATTCTCAGGCGTTGTGTGATCTCCCGACAGTGTTAGTCTGAGGCTGCTGGACTCCAATCTTGCAACCCCCACCCACCAACACCCCCACCAATCCCGCATCAGGTGGACGGAATTCAACAACGTAAAGATGAGGAGGCCATCCAGCCCCTTCTCTAGCCTATTACACAAGAACAGGAGGAGGCCATTCAGCCCCTTCTCCAGCCCATTACACAGGGAACAGGAGGAGGCCATTCAGGCCCTTTTCCAGCCTGTTACACAGAAGCGAGAGGAGGCCAATTAGAGTGGGAGTCAGAGATAGAGAGAGGCAGAGACTGTCAGAAATAGACAAAGAGGACGTGATAGACAGAAACTGAGAGGTAAACAGAGAGAGACAGAAATATACATGCAGAGAAAATAGTGGGAGAGATAGATAAATATAGAGAGAACATGACAAAAAGTAAATGGAGAAACAAAGAGAAAGTGAGAGAAGCAGAGATCAAAACAAAAATAAAAAGATGGACAGAATGAGAGACAGAGAGAGATACAGGCAGAAACACAGGGAAAGAGAGGGAGGGTGGGAGAGAGCAAGACAGAGAAAGATAAAGTGAGGGACAGAAAGAGAGAGGGAATAAGAGACAGAGAGAATAAATAAAGTAAACAGAGAGAGTGAGACACAGAGAGAGGCAGAAGAGAAAGACACAGGGATGAAGAGAGAGGGATACAAAGGGTCAAAAAGGAAGGACAGGAAGTAAGCCAGCCAGAATGGAGCACTGTGCTGTGAAGAGAAAGAGAGAGGGGGACAGGAAAGGAAGGAGGTGATGGGTCAGTGCTGATTCAGCTCTGTGCTCTGTTGGAATGATCGTCAGTCTGAATGAGTCAATCCCGCATTTTGACTATGACAGAGAAGACAAGAGACAGGGTCATCTCACCAATTCAGCTGTCCGTCACCAGAGACTGCCTCTGTGTGGTCACTATTCAGTCAGTGCATGGACAATTCCTCACCATTGACTCATTTCACCAAAGCGAGAGATAATCAATGCTGAGACAACCACATCAGCAGAATTCCCGGCACGAGAAACAGACAAACTTCCAGCATCTTGAAGTTCATTAACCTCTTTCACTCTCTCCCACTCATATTCTTTCCTTGCATATACTTACATTCACTTTGTTTCTCTCCCTCTCTCTCTGCCCTACTTCACATCACACGCTGACTCTCACTGGGGTATGGATCCCACACACACTGGCTCTCACTGGGGTACAGGCCCCACACATACTGGCTCTCACTGGGGAATGGATCCCACACACACTGACTCTCACTGGGGTACAGTTCCCACACACACACACACACAAACACACACTGACTCTCACTAGGGTACGGGGTTCCACACACACTGACTCTCACTGGGGTACAGGGTCCAACACACAGTGACTCTCACTGGGGTATGCGTCTCACACACACACACAAACACACACTGACTCTCACTGGGGTACGGGGTCCCACACACACTGACTCTCACTGGGGTATGGCTCCCACACATAAAAGCACAGACACACACTGACTCTCACTGGGGTAAGGGGTCCCACACACACTGATTCTCATTGGGGTATGGGGTCCCACACACAAACTCACTGACTCTCACTGGGGTACAGGGTCCCACACACACTGATTCTCACTGAGGTATGGGGTCCCACACACACTGACTCTCACTGGGGTACGCGGTCCAACACACACACAGACTCTCACTGGGTTACGGGTCCTACACACACTGACTGTCACTGGGGTATGGGCCCCACACACACACTGGCTTTCACTGGGGTACGGTGTCCCTCACACACACTGACTCTCACTGGGGTACTGGGTTCCACAACACACACCCTGACTCTCACTGGGGTACGGGCCCCACACACACACCCTGATTCTCACTGGGGTACGAGCCCCACACACACACCCTGATTCTCACTGGGGTGTGGGTCCCACACATACACACACAAACACACACTGACTCTCACTGGGGTACAGGGTCTCACACACACTGACTCTCACTTGGGTACGGTTCCCACACATACACGCACAAACACACACTGACTCTCACTGGGGTACGGGGTCCCACACACACTGATTCTCACTGGGGTATGGGGTCCCACACACACTGACTCTCACTGGGGTATGGGGTCCAACACACAGACTGACTCTCACGGGGGTACTGGGTCCCACAACATACACTCTGACTCTCACTGGGGTACAGGATCCCACACACACTGACTCTCACTGGGGTATGGGCCTCACACATACTGGCTTTCACTGGGGTATGGGTCCCACACATACACTGAATCTCACTGGGGTATGGGTCCCACACACACACTGACTCCCACTGGGGTACAGGTTCCCACACACACACACTGAATCTCACTGGGGTATGGGTCCCACACACACACTGACTCTCATTTGGGTACCGTCCCATACACACTGACTTTCACTGGGATATGGGCTCCCACTCACACACACTGACCCTCTGTCACTCTTTCTTTCTCTGTCTCCCTGCCCCCTCTCTTTGTCTTCTTCCATCTCTCTCACTCTCTCCCTCACTCTGTCCTCTGTTTCCCTCTCCCTGTCCATCTCTTTTCCTTTCTCTCCATTTCCCTCCTTTTCTCTCTGTCAGTTTCTGTCTCCTTTTCGCTGTGTTTCTCCATCTCTGTCTCTTTCATCCTCCTTCTCTCTCTCTCTCTGTCTCTCTCTCTCTCTCCCTCCCTTTCTTTGTCTGTCTATCTGTCTCTCCTTCTCAGGGTGAGGGCCCCTGTCAGTTCCTTCTCTAAACTCTCGGTAATGAGCTGATGAACAATATGCTGGGTGTTTGCAATGAGGCTCCTTCAGGCAGCTTTCAACACACCCAGAGTTTCCCCTCTTTGTATGTGCTGATCCTGAGCTCTCACATCTCGATGTCTCTCAACATTCAATGAGAGAGTCTAACCCTAATCCTCCTAATAGTGTGTCAGAATGTGCTTGGACCCTAAACCTTCTCTCACTCTCAACCTCTCCTCCCCCTCTTCAAACAAGTATTCCTTTACCACGGGAATGAAAAGCACAGTGGTTATTAAACCTTCTCTTCTCTAAGGTGAACAGGCCCAGCTTCTCCAATCTGTCCATGTCATTGAAGTTCCTTATCGCTGGAACCATTCTCCGGCATCTTTCCCACTGCCTCCCCTCACATCCTTTTGAAAGTGCAGGTCACCGAACTGGACACAATCCTCCAGCAGAGGCTGAGCCACTGTTTTATACAGGTTTAGTACAACTGTCACAAACAAAAAAGAAATTGCTGGAAAACCTCAGCAGGTCTGGCAGCATCTGTGGAGAGAAATTAGAGTTAACATTTCAGGATCCAGTGACCCTTCCTCAGACGTGCTGAGCTTTTCCAGCAATTTCTGTTTTTGTTTCTGATTTCCAGCATCCTCAGTTCTTTCAGTTTTTATTTAGTTTTACTGGCCCCTGCTCTGACACTGGGTTTATACAGACAAAGACGCAGCATATTTCATGTAGAGACTTCATCAGCTCCCGGTGTTCCTGGAACCCTTTACAATGGCGGTAGAAACTTCAGGATACATCACTACTTTGCATAAGGATGGGATCACTTATCTCCTCACTGTACTACCCTCCATAAAACACAGTGCATCTGAAACCCTGCTGTTCCCAAACCAAAAGAGTCACAACCAACCTTGCAGATGACACAAAGTGGAGGGAGAGGTAGCATTGAGGAAGCGGGGAGGCTGCAGAAGGACTTGGACAGGATAGGAGAGCGGGAAAAGATGTGGCAGTTGGAAAACAATGAGGAAAAGTATGAGGGTGCACAATCTGATAAGAAGAATAGAGGGGTAGACTATTTTCCAAATGGGGAAAGGATTTGGAAATCTGAAGGGCAAAGAGACCATGGAGTCCTAGTTCAGGATTGTCTTAAGGTTAAAATGGAGATTCAGTTGGCAGTTAGGGAGGCAAATAAAATGTTATCTTCATTTTGACAGAGCAGAATACAAGGGCAGAAATGCACGGACAAGGTTGTATATGGCTCTGGTCAGACTACATTTGGAAAACTGTGAGTAGTTTTGGGCCCCATATCTAAGGAAGGACGTGTTGGCGTTGTAGGGAGTCCGATGGAGGTTTACAAGAATGATCCCAGGGGCGAAGGGCTTGTCATATGAGGAGCAGTTGAGGACTCTGGGTCTTTACTCAATGGAGTTTAGAAGAATGAGGGAGGATCTGATTGAAACTTACATAATATACAATGGACATAGAGAAGCTGTTTGAACTTGCAGGAGATGAGGACCTGAGGGCACAGCCTCAGGCTGAAAGGACGACCCTTTATAACTGAAATGAGGACAGGTTTTTCTAGCCAAAGAGCAGTTACTCTGTGGAATTCATTGCTGCAGAAAGCTATGGAGGCTGAGTCATTGAGTTGTTCAAGACTGAGATAGACAGGTTCTCGATTGATAAGGGGATCAAAGGTTATAGGGAGGGGGCATAGGAATATGGTTGAGAAACATATCAGCCATGACAGAATGGCAGAGCAGACTTGTTGGGCCGAATGGCCTAATTCTGCTCCTAAATCCTATGTGGTCCTCCCCGAATCAATACCACCACCCTCAGCTCCTACACCCCTCCCTATCTCTGTAACCTCCTCTGGCCCCTACACCGCTCCCTATCTCTGTCACCTCCTCCAGCTACTATGCCCCCACCAACTCCGTAACCTCCTCCAGCCCCTACACCCTCTCTATCCTTGTAATCTCCTCCAGCCTCTACACCCTTGTCTATCTCTGCAACCTACTGCAGCCCCTACACGTCTCCCTATCTCTGTCAACACAAACTCTCTGACCGGGTTTCCTATCAACATGGTCTCAATATGTCCTCCCAGTCTCAGAGTGAAACTTGGATCTGGTTTAGGTCCCTAGCAAGTCACTTATGGATTTTTTTTTCCCCTTGTCTGCATCGAGGCCAAATGTAAGTGTAGATTGCTATACTTGCATGAGGTGCTGGTTTGTGTTTGTTTTTACTGGCAGCAGGACTCACACCCCATTAAGTTTGGCACTCAGTAGTCCTGCCAACATTACCATTTTCTCTTTCTCTTGTTCACACTCCTGCTCCCTTCCTGTCTATCTTTCTAATTCCCTCACTCGCACACCTGCTTGCTCCTCCCTTTATATCTCACTCTCTCTCTCTCCTGTTCTCTTTCCCCCTCTACATCTCTCACTCTCTCTCCTCTCTCTCTCTATCTCTCTCTCACCCCCCAACCCTTCTCTCACTCTCTGTTCCCTAGTTCTCTCTCTCGCTCCCTCTATCTCTCTCCAACTATCCCTCCCACTATCTCTCCGTCCCTCTATCTCCTGCTCTCTTTCTCTCTCTGTGTGGTTCTCTCTCATTCTCTGTCTCTCTCACTCTCCCTCTCTCACTTTCTGTCATTCTCTCTGTCTCTGTCTCTCATTCTTCACACATGAGCCCCACATGGAGATAAATGTTGGACATCAAAGTGTGCTGCGTTCCTCGCAGAGGGCGACAGACAGATTGAGACAGTGACAGAGAGCGCAAGGGGGAGAGAGAGGCAGACAGGAGATATATCAAACCACAACAATGATGCTCACTCTCTGCAGTTGTTCTTGGAACAGCAGGAATTTGCCTGCTGCCTGACCTCTGAGCCCCCCAATCCATAGGCTTGGTGTGGCAGGAGGGGGTTATGGACACACTCTAGGCCCTAGGACAGGTAAAGATCATACTTGTACCAACGCATTAGGAGCAATACAAGGCCATTCAGCCCCTCGAGCCTGCTCCGCTATCCAACAACACCATGACCGTAACCTCAAACCAACATTCCCACCTGATAACCTCTCCGCCCTTGCCATCACTCATCCAGAATCTATGTCCCTCAACTTTGGAAATATGTCCCCCAGCCTGTTTCAGGGCGGGAGTTACAAAGAGTCATCACTGTCTGAGAGAAAACAGGCCTAAGACCATAAGAGATAGGAATGGAATTAGGCCATTCAGTCCATTAAGTCTACTCCACCATTCAAACATGGCTGATATATTTCTCAACCCCATTCTCCTGCCTTCCATGGTAGCTCAGTGGTTAGCACTGCTGCCTCACAGCACCAGAAATCCAGGTTTGATTCCACCCTCAGGCGACTGTCTGTGTGGAGTTTGCACATTCTCCCCATGTCTGTGTGGGTTTCATCCGGTGCTCCACTATCCCCCCCACAGTCCAAAGATGTGCAGGTTGGGTGGATTGGTCATGCTAAATTGCCCATAAAGTCCAGGGACGAGTAGGCTAGGTGTGGTAGCCATGGGAAATGCAGGGTTACAGGATAGGGTGGGTCTCGGTCGGATGCTGTTCAGAGTCAGTGTGGACCTGATGGGTTGAATGGCCTGCTTCCATGCTGTAGGGATTCTATGATTCTATGAACCCTCCGTCAGTATCTTGCTCACTCTCTCAGTACCACTGCTCTCAACTCCCTCCCTCACTGCCACACACCCACTCCCCTTCCCCCCCTCCAACCCCATCATCAAAAAAACTCCCATCCTCTCTCACACTGTCATTCCACTCGCTACCTGCATGGGAGACTCGTCCCCCCTCCTCTCTGTTCTTAGCTCTCTCTCTCTCTCTCCACCCCCCCACCCCATGCAGCCTGGGGCTACATATGCACATCAGCAAAGATCCCTGTCACCAACAGGCTCCAAGCTCCTGAAATATGAGAAGTGTTTTTTACTAGCTCAGGCCCCCCTCCCATTCTCTCAGTTTTCTTTTAATCTCCTTTCTTATGACAATGTTTCAATTTCTCATCTGTCGACAGCCTTTCAGCTTAACTTGTCCTCTCAACAAGTGTCTCCACGTGGCAGAGAAACAGAGAGAGAAAACAAAGCGGTGAGACATTGGCTCCATCAAACACTCCCAGGACAGATACAGCACTGGGTTAAATTCAGAGTAAAGCTCCCTCAATTCTATCTGACCCTGTGCGCACCCACCTTGTAAACACCGTCAATGCAATGCTGCTCTTGGGATGGGGATGCTATTGAATAGGTTCAAGTAAGAGACAGTTCAAGGCAGACTGAGGATCCAGATGCAACAGATGAGCTGGTGTAACACTCCATCTCAACATTTATTACCCATACTGAGCTGACCTGAAGTTTATAGCGAGCTGTCATCTTTAAATTTTAATTCCAGTATTTCCGGGCCACTTCCTTTAGTACTCTAGAATATGGATAATCAGCCTCTGGGGATCTATCAGCTTTTGACCTCATTAATTTCCCAGCACTATTCTCTTATTAATACTGATTTCTCTCCATTCTGCCCTTTGACATTTCTGGGAGGTTATTTGTGCCCTTTATTCTAAAGACTAATCTAGTTTCCTTCACGTATCAATAGAAGTTTTTACAGTCAGTTTCTATGTCTCCTGCAATTTTACACTCATTCTCTAGTCCCTCCTCCTTGAGCAAACTTTTTATCCTCTTTTGCTGAATTCTAAAATACTCCTAATTCTCAGAATGGCTGTTTTTCTCTGGCAACTTTAGATGTCTCCTCTTTATATCTAATACTACCCCTGAGCTTGTTTGTGAGCCACAATTGAGAGGCCGCTCATCTTTTACATTAGTTCCAGACAGGAATGAGTAATTGTTGTAATTCAACAAAAGTGATTCAAGGGGCAGCTGCTGATACCAGTCTGCAGGCTTGGACACAGTCAGTCAGCCACTTGGGACATCAGATTCAAGATCCTCTCCACATAACAAGGTGGATGAATGAGAGAGAGCTCAGTATGAAGTGAGATGAAAGTGGGTGACATTGCTGTTGCTGTCGGTCTCGGAGGGGAAGTGACCCAAGTGAGTGAGTAGGGCAGTGTTAATGGCGGCTGTGAGTAATTGAGGGAAGATTTTATCAAGCAATAATGAGAGAGGTAGAGCTGTGGTGGGCAATGGGTGCAGTAGCAGGGATGGAGTGAGTGAGAGGTTTGGAGCGGAGATGATGGCACTTATACAGGTGGAGTTGAGGAGGTCATTCGCCTTCTTAGGAACATAGGAGCAGGAGTAGGCCATGCAGTTCCTCAAACCTGTTCCACCATTCAATGAGATCATGGCTAATTATGGCTGAATTCCATATACCTGTCTTTGGTTTATGTCCATCAATACCTTTGCTTAGCAAAAATGCATCTATCTCAGATTTAAAATGAACAATTGATCCAGCATCTGCTGCTGTTTGTGGAAGTATGTTCCAGACTTCTATCATCTTTTTTTTGTGTAGAAATGCTTCCTAACATTTTTCCTGAACATTCTGGCCTTAATTGACAGACAATGCCCTCTAGTTCTAGAATACCCAACCAGTGGAATTAGTTTATCTACCCTTTCTTTTCCTGTTAATAGCTTGAAAACTTCAATCAGATTACCACTTAACCTTCTAAATTCTTGAGGAAACAGGCCACTTTTGTATAACCTCTCCTCATTACATAGCCTCTGAAATCCAGGTATCATTCTTGTAAACTTACGTTGTACACTCACCAAGGCCAATCTATCCTTCTTAAGATGCTCCCAGATGTGCCCACAGTCTCCAAGCGGAGTCTAACCAGGGTTTTGCATAAGTGCAGCATAACTTCTGCGTCGTCATATTCCAGTCATCCAGCACTGGCCCAGGGGACAAATTCAGATAATGGGTTGGTATGAATCTGGGATTGTGCCCTTCTTTGCTGGTCCTGGAAGAAGACAGCATTCCAGCTTTGAGCTACACCATCAAGCAGGAGTTCTGGGTCACTGCCCAGGGACAATACCACCACCACATCTGGGGTAAATGTCAGGAGGGCAGAGGGCAAGTCCTGGGCTGACAGTGCTTTTCCAAGTGGACAAGGGGTTTTAATGATGGCATAGGGGGATGGGAACTCAGAGAATTCCAGGATATCTTGGTGGTGGTGAGTTGTCCCAGGAATGGCAATGAGGCTAGAATTGGGCAAGAGAGAGAGAGAGAGAAGCACAGTGGGGCAAGGTCAGAAGCAAATGGTGTTATTATACAGTGGGAAAACTCACTTGGACTCATGGCGAGAATCTGCCCAAAAATAACACAACACAACACAACTCACACTTCACCAAAACTGCACAAGATTAAGCCACGAGGGAAAGAAAGTGAGACAGAGAGAGTGAGAGAGTTAGAAACAGTGACAGAGAGAGACAGTAACAGAGAGAGAGAGTGAGAAAGAGAGGGAGTCAGAGACAGAATTAGAGACAGACAGAGAGAGACAGAGAAAGAGAGGTGGGGACAGACAGTGGCAGAGAGAAGGACAGTGACAGAGAGAGAGGGACAGAGAGACTGAGAGAACAGTGACAGAGAGAGATGGTAACAGAGAGAGGGACTCAGACAGAATTAGAGACAGATGGAGAGAGACAGAGAGAGAGAGGGAGAGACAGTATCAGAGAGAAAGACGGTTACAGAGATAGAGCAACAGTGACAGAGAGGGAGAAACAGACAGTGGCAGTGACAAAGAGGGAGAGAGAGGGATAGAGAGATGAAGACAGAGATAGAGACAGAGGGAGAGAGACAGAAAGAGGGAGACAGAGAGAGTTGAGAATGACAAAGAGACAGAAGGAGACACAGAGAGAGAAAGACAGAGAAACAGTGACAGAGAGATTGCTCGAGTGATTGAGACAGACAGAAACAGTGAGAGAGAGAGAGATCGTGAAACAGTGAGACAGACAGACATAGTGACAGAAAGTGTGATTAAGGAGGTGCGAGGTGATACTGAAGGCCAGGTCAGTTTTAGACAGCAAGCCACGCATACGTGCGTTAGTTCCTGCTTTTCTCTCTCATACTCTGTCACTATCACGCTGTCTCTCTCACTCCGTCACTATCTCTCTCCGTCTCTCGCTGTATCTTTCTCTCTGTCCCTCTGTGTCTCTTTCTATCTCTGTATTTGTGTCTCAGTCTCCATCTGTTTCTCCCAGTCTCCCCCGACAGTGCGTGCTTTTTCCTCTCTCTCTATGCCGAGCTCCTCCCCTCTCTGAACAGGAGATTACTTCCGTGTTTTGACAGCAGATTCAGGAAGCAGCGAGCCCAGAGAGCTGACAGCTGCGCTCAGTTCACCAGAAACTGTCCCTCACCGTCGGACTGCCTCTCCATCCATCACATCTTTCTCTATCCCTCTTTCTCCCGGTCCCTCTGTACCTGACCTTCCATCTGTCCAGATCTCTCTCCATACCTCTAAACCCTAATCCCCCTCTTTTGTCCCTATCTTTCTGCCACACCTCTCCCTCCCTCTCTCTGTTCCCCAATCTTTCATCTCTCACCTTGTCCCCTCACGACAAAGCCGACCCCTTTGCCAGACGTTCTGTTTGGAGTTGGGACTACAGAATGCAGTCACAGGTCACAAGCACGTACCCTGTCGTCAAAAGAGGCCAGAGGGCAGTGCCAACACTAAAGAGGGAGCCAAGCAACGGAGGTGAATGGGAGAAGGAGAGGGTCACAGTGGTGGGAATGGGGAAGCGGCTGTAGAAGGGTGTGAGAGAGACAGTACAGGGAGGGGCAGTGAAAGAGGTCAGGCATTAGGGGCGGAGCAGGGAGCAGGAAGGTGAACTTTGGAGGGATTGGTCGATGACAGACTCCTCGGTTTGACCATTTCTCTCTTATCGTGCCCCCACCACTAACCTCCCCTCCTCCTCTTCCACAGGCCTCACGGACACGGCAGCAACTCTGTGCCCGAGCAGGGACCACCTCGAGATGCTCAAGGCCTTCGATCTACATTGGGAGTACGGCCCATGTTGTGGTAGGTTACAGCCTGAAAACCTCTTTCAGCAGTTGGCCAAGACCATTCCGCCCCTTCTGATTAGTCCCGATCACATTACCCCCCCCCCCCCCCCCCCACCCCCCACACCACCACCACGCAGCCTGCTCTTCCCCAAGCTCTGTACGAATCTCTTGCTGTATGGATTAGGCCTCATTATCCCACAGTCTGATGGAGATCAGGCAACTCAACACAAGGCCCAGCATAGAGCCAGCAGTCTTGTGTGTACTGGGCCTCACTTCAAAATTTGGGGTAAACACTATGCTCGGACTGGATCCTTGGGCCATTTCCTTTTGGCATGGTGCCTATGGGTTCTCTGTCTCCTCTGAATGCCTTCTCACTTCAGTCCCATCTCGATTTCTCCCACACAGCACAATATAGTGGGCTTTTGTACGACCCACATCAGCGTAGATACCGACAATTCTCAAATGCCACATGTCCTCAGGTGTCTCATATCCACAGTAACTGTCAGATGTGAAGGACCGCCAGACTGAGAGCAGCGAGGGTTCATGGCGAGACTGAATTCAGGCCCTAAATAATCACAAAGCTTAATAATGAGAAACTCTACACTCTTCACCCTTTCGTATCTCTATAACCATGTTTGGCCCATACACCCTTCCCTATCTCTATAACCTCCTCCAGCCCCATCACTCCTCCCTCTCTCTTTGACTGATTAGCTTCTGGAATGTGCTGCCTGAAAGTGTGGGGGAAGTAAGGGTCAATTAAGGAGTTAGGGTCTGGTCCGTGCTGCCTGAGAGTGTGGGGGAGGCAATGTCAATCGAGGGGTTAGGGTCTAGAACGTGGTGCATGAGAGTGTGGGGGAGGCAGGGACAATCAAGTGTTAGGATCTGGAACGTGCTGCCTGAGAGTGTGGGGAAGGCAGCATCAATCGAGGCTGCAAAATGGAATCGGGTCAATATCTGAGAAGTTGGGTGGAGGGAACAAGTTGAAACTCACCCGATAAATTGCTCCCTCAGAGGACTCGCATGATACAAGGGGCGAAGGGCCTCATTCTGCCCTGCAGCCAATCTCTAGTTCTTTGAATTACTTTCTAATCACCGCTTTATTGAAGTTTGGCGCAACCTTTCTCTCAATGGCAACCCCTTTTCACAGCACATCAGTATACAAAGGTGATGCAAATTCTGCCGTTTGAGTGTTTTGCATCTTGTGAATAATTGCCCAATTCTTTGCCTGTTTCTACTCCACGTCCATCCCCTCCTGCACAGGTATCACGCGAATGGAGAGGTGGGAACGAGCTAACCGGATGGGTCTCCGACCTCCGCAGTACATCAAGGAGCTACTCCTTTATCATAAGAAGGAAACCAAGTATCAGGAGAGGTACGTTCTTTCAGACTTTCTGTGGTGGGGACACGGCTGTGGCTGGAGGGGAGGGAGATTGGTTGTTTCTGGGTGGATGTGAAATTTTTCCACATCATCCATAGTCATGGTGGCTGAGTAACACATTAAAAACTGGTCGGGACTGAAGTGGGCAGCCAGGATGTAGCTACAGTTTAGCACAGGGGTGTGCATGGAATACAAACAACACAGAATGGTCCTAAAGTGAAAAGCAACTGCAGGACGCTGAGATACAGTCAGATCCGGGTTAGAGTTTTGTTTCCAGTTCTGGATTCCACATTATAGGAGTGATATGATGGAACTGGAGAGGGTGCAGAAATTTACCAGGATGTTGCCTGAGCTGGACAGTTTCAGTTATGAAGACAGAGATTGGTTTGGCTGGGGTTGTTTTCCTCGGAGCAGAAGGGAATGAGAAAAGGACAATGTTTGATGCATACATGATGATGAAGGGTACAGATAGAGTAGACAGGAATAATTTTTTTCCCCTTGATGGAGAGATCAATGACGAGGGGGTACTGATTGAAGGTAAGAGGCTAGAGGTTTCAAGATGTGAGGAAAAGTATTTTCACCCAGAGGGTGATGTGAACCTAGAACTTACTACAAGGATGATAGAGGCAGAAACCCTCAGCAAATTGGGTTGAGGGGTGACCTTACAAAGGTTTACAAAATCATGAAGGGCTTAGATAAGATGAATAGCAAAGGTCTTTTCCCTTAGGTAAAGGAGTTCAAAGCTGGGAGTCATATTTTTAAAGTGAGAGGAGAAAGATTTAAAAGGGACCTGAGGGGTAAATTTTTCACACAGAGGGTGGTTCATGTGTGGAATGAACTGCCAGAGGAAGTGGTAGATGCAGGTACAGTTACAATATTTAAAAGACATTTGGACAGGTACATGAACAGGAAAGGTTCAGAGGGATATGGGCCAAATGCAGGCAAATGGGACTAGTTTAGTTTGGGAAACTTGGTCAGCATGGACGACTCTATGACTCTAATAAGTGTTTAGATGTACATTGTGATGCTAAGGCATACACATGTGCCAAGAGCTGGGAAATGGGATTAGAATAGTTAGGTGGTTGTTTTTGACTGGCTCAGACATGATGGGCTGAAGGGCCTTTCTCTATGAGTCTATGACTCACAGTTAGTGCACGGATGCAGCGAATGACTGGGAAAGCTGATTATCTGGAGACCATTTGTGAAACAGGGGATGGAGGATAAAAGTCGGGATGCCTCGCTACAACAGTACAGGATATTGGAGAGGTTTCACATGGAGTAGCTGCGTGGTTATGGCCCCCTTATTGAACGAGGCACACACCATCACGGGCAGCAGGTCAGAGGAAGGTTCACTCAGCTTATTCCTGTGATGAAGGGGGTTCTATCTAATGAGGAGAGGTTTGAGCAGGTTGGGCCTGGCCTCATTGGAGTTTCGGAGAAATGAGAGGTGACCTTATTGAACATATAAGATTCTGAGGACAGGGACGGACAGGGTGGCTACTGAGAGGGCTTACCCCTTGTGGGGGAGTCTAGAACGGGGAAGCAGAGCTTAAAACTAAAGGGTCTCCTGTTTAAGACTGAGAAAAGGTGGAATTTATTCTCACAGAGGGTGGGGAGTGTTTGTAATTCTCTCCCCCTCAAACAGCAGTGTTGGGGGTGCATGGATGTGTGTGTGCGTGTGTGTATGTATGTATGTGTATAGCAGGGTGGGGGCAGTGAACATATTCAAGGCTGAGTTAGACAGAGTTTTGATCAGGAAGGGAGGGAGAGCCACTGGAAAGTGGAGTTCAGGTTACCACATCAGATATGGTCTCAAATGACAAAAACAAGTTTAAGGGACTGAACAGTATACACCTAGTCCTCATTCTTAGTGCTGATGTATTGTTGGTGTGGAGCGTTAGGATTAGGAGAAGGAGAAAGGTGACTTGCGTGCGACTCAAAGCTGTCCTACCGGATATGAAACCAGATCTCGTCTAAATCAGGTACTGAAAGTATGGAATCCAAGCACCTTTGAGAGAAGGCAGCGACTCAGACATTCAGTCCCTGTAATGGGGTCTCACTCCTCATCTGGAAAGATCTCTCTAACCCTATCTCTCATCTGAACTACTATATCTTGGGATGCCTCTCTAAACCTCTCTCTCTTTCTCACACATACACACAGTCCTGTATCTTCTGGGAGTCTCTCTAACCCCCTCTCATACTCATCTGTATTAGGGTGGTCCCTCTAACCCTCTGTCTCTTACATAATGCAGTCTCTTGGGTGGTCTCTCCAACCCCTCCCTTTATCTCTCATTCCTGGACCTGTGGAGGTCTCTCCAACCCTTTCTATCTCATACACACCTGTAGCTGAGGATGTCTCTCTAACACACTCTCTCTCACACGGTCCTGTATCAGGGGCGGTCTCACACACACACACACACACAGCAATCTCTGGGGTGGTCTCTCTAACCCCTCCCTCTCTCACACACACCTTTAATGGGGGAGGTCTCACTGAACCCTCTCTCTATCCCCCTCACTCGTGTATCTGGAGAGGTCTTTTTAACCCTCTCTCTCACATCCTCTTACACCTGGGGAGGTCTCTCTAATTGCCTCACTTTCTCACTCCTGTATGTGTGGAGGTCTCACTAACCCTCTCCCTCTCTCACACACTCTTCTTATGTGGGAAGGTCTCTCTAATCCCCTCTCTGTCATTCCTAAATCTGGGGAGATCATTTCTAACTCTCTCTCTCTCTCGCACACACACGCACACACACACACACCTGTTCCTGTATCTCTATCTCTATCTCTCTCACACAATGCTGTATCTGGGGAGACATCTGTAACCCTCTCTTCCTTACTCACCTGTATCTGGGACACACTCTCTCTCTCACACTCCTGTAACTTGGGAGGTCTCTCGAACCCACTCACTGTCACACTCCTGTATCTGGGAGGTCTCCCTAACCTTCTCTCTCTCAAACAGCGCCAGGGACCCAAGTTCTATGGAAGTTTGCACATTCTCCCCATGCCCGCGTGGGTTTCCTCCGGGTGCTCCGATTTCCTCCCACAATACAAAGATGTGCAGGAAGGTGGAATGACCATGGTAAATTATCCATAGTTTTCATGGATGTGAAGGTTAGGTGCATTAGCCATGGGAAATTACAGGGATAGGGTAAGGGGTTAGGTGTAGGTGAGATGCTCTTGCAATAGTCAGTGTGGACTGTAGGGATTCTATGAAACCACATTTGCATCTGGGGAGGTCTCTCTAAACCTCTCTCTTTCTCTCCCTCTCTCCCACACACATACACACACTCCTGTATCTGGGGAGGTCTCTCTAATCACCTCTTTCTCTCTCACACACACACATTCACACTCCTGTATCCTGGGAGATCTCTCTCTAACCATCCCTTTCTCTCACACACTCCTGTCTCAGGGCGGTCTCTCTAACCTCCTATCTCCCTCTCATACCCCTGGATCTGGAAAGGTCTCGCCAACTCAATCTCACACATTATTGTATCTGGGGAGGTCTCCCTAACCCGTTCTCTCTCTCTCTCTCACACACACACACACACACACACTCTCTCTTGTATCTGGGGAGGTCTCTCTAACCCCCTCATCCCTCACTTTTTCACTCCTGTATCAGTGGACTTCTCGCTAACCTTCTCCCTCTCTCACACATTCTTCTGTATCTGGGAAGGTGTCTCTAACCCCGCACCCCTCATTCCCTAATCTGGGGTGGTCTCTTTAACCCTCTCTCTCACATACTGCTGTCTCTGAGGTGGTCTCTCTAACCCCTCCCTATCTCTCTCATTCCTGTATCTGTGGAGATCTCTCCAACCCTCTCTCTCTCTTTTCTCACACTCCTTTAATGGGGGATGTCTCTCTAATGCCCACCACCACCCCCCACCTCCACTACACTCCTGTATCTGGAGAGGTCTATCTAACCGTCTTCCTCTCTTACACAATCTTCCGTATTTGGGAATGTCTCTCTCATCTCCTTTCTCTCACTCCTAAATCTGGTGAGATCTCTACCCCTCTCTCTTGCTCATACTGCTACACCTGGAGAGATATCTCTAACCTTTCCTTCCTCACTCTCCTGCATCTGGAGCAGCCTCTCAAACCTTCTCTATCTCTCTCACTCCTGTATCTTGGGACAATACAGTGTGGATCTGGAGGAACACAGCAGGTCAAGGATCATCATAAGAGCAGGAAATTTCCGAAGAAGGGTACCAACCCAAAATGTCAACTTTCCTGTTCCTCTGATGCTGCCTGACCTGCTGTGTTCCTCCAACTCCACACTGTCTTGTCTTTGACTCCAGCATCTGCATTTCTTGCTATCTCCCTGTATCTTGGGAGTTCTCTCTAACCAACTAACTCTCACACTCCTGTGTCTGGGGAGGTCTGTCTAACTTTCTCTCTCTCATACTCCTGTCTAACCCTCTCTCTCACACACAATACTGTGACTGAGGTGGTTCTCTAAACCCATCCCTTCCTCTGTCACTCATTTCTATATCTATGGAGGTCTCTCCAGCCCTCTCTCTCGCTTTCTCATACTCCTTTAATTGGGAGGTCTCTCTAACATCCCACCCTCCCACTCCTCTCTCTCTTCCACACTTCTGTATCTGGGAAGATCTCTCCAATACCATCTCTCTCACTCCTGTATCTGAGGAGATCTCTCTAATCCTTCTTTCACTCTCAGTGTCCT
Source organism: Rhincodon typus (assembly GCF_021869965.1). NCBI lineage: Eukaryota > Metazoa > Chordata > Chondrichthyes > Orectolobiformes > Rhincodontidae > Rhincodon > Rhincodon typus. The sequence goes on along the minus strand of NW_025965879.1, from coordinate 14,067 downwards.
TTACCTGGGGAGATCTCCCTAATCCCTCTTTCACTCTCACAATCCTATACCTGGGGAGGTCTCTCACTCTGTGTCTGTCTCTCTCACACACATAGACTCATGTATCTGGGGAGGTCACTTCAAACCCACTCCAGCACTCCTTTATCTGGGGAGATTTTTCTCTCGCTATGTCTTTCTCTCTCGTCCTTTCTCTCTTCCTCTCTTTTCTTTTCTCTTTCACACTCTCCTGTATCTTGGGGACAGGGTGGGGGCGGGGGTTTCTTTAATCGCACCCCCTCCCAGTCTTTCTCTCTCATTCTGTGTCTGGGGAGCTCTCTCTAACCCTGTCTCTCTCTTTCTCTCTCTCTCTCACTCCTGTTTCTAGGAAGGTCTCTCTAACCCTCTCTCTCTCTCTCACATACTCCTGCATCTGGATATGTGTCTCTAAACCCCTCTCTCTCTGACACTCCTGTATCTGGGGAGGTGTCTCTAATGTTCTCTCGCTCTCTCTCTCTGTCTCTCTGATACTCCTTTATCTGGGGAGGTCCCTCTAATCCCCTCTCTCTCAAACACTCCTGCATCTCAGGAGGTCTCT
>NW_025965879.1:10812-13483 GCF_021869965.1 Rhincodon typus | reverse complement strand
AACCCTCACTCTCTTCTGTATCTAGGGGGCAGGGAGAGGGGGTTTCTTGAATCCCCCCTCCCCCTCACTCCGTATCAGGGGAGCTCTCTCTCTAACGCTCGCTCTCACGCATACACTCCTGTTTCTGGGGAGGTCTCACTAATCCTCCCTCTCTCTCTCTGTCACACTCTCCTGCAAAATGATATATCTCTCTAAACCCCTCTCTCTGACACTCCTGTATCTGGGGAAGTCCCGCTAACGTTTTCTCTCTCTCTCTCTGATACTCCCGTATCTGGGGAGGTCTCTCTAACCTCCCTCTCTCTCTGACACTCCCGTATCTGGGGAGGTCTCTCCAAACGACGCACTCTTTCTTTCTCTATCTGTCTCTCTCTGACACTCCAGTATCTGGGGATATCTCTATACACACACACACGCGCGCGCGCGCGCACATCTGGACATGTCTCTTTAAACCCCTCTGTCTTTCACACGCCTATATCTGGCTCTCTAACCCTCACTCTCTCACACTGTCCTGTGTCTTGGGAGCAGGGTCGGGGGGAGGGGGGGGGGGTCCTCTTTAACCGCCTGCTCTGTCTCTCTCTCTCTCTGTATCTCTCTCTCTCACGCTCTCCTGCATCTGGGTGTGTCCCTCTAAACCGTTCTCTCTCTCTGACACTCCTGTGTCTGATGAGGTCTCACTAATGTTCTCTCTCTCTGTGACATTCCAGTATCTGGGGAGGTCTCTCTAACCCCCTCTCTCTCAAACACTCCCATATCTAGGGAGGTCTCTCCAACCCCCTCGCTCCTGTCACTCTGCTCCTGTTGTTGATGTCTGACAGAGCTGGTTGCCGATGGGGGAGATTTACGGTCTGTGAGAGTGCACATCGAGAATGAGGTGTGACTCTAAGCCCCCTTTTTTCAGTATTTCAATCACGTCTCTCACTCAATATTGGCTGCACAATACCAAAAGACAGAATTGCAGAGAGAGGCGAAACTATGTAAAGGTCCATTATCCACAGATCCACACAGAGCTACACCTTTCCCTTGCAAAAGGATAATTACCCTCTGTTCTACTAATGTATTCTTAAGTGCACTTAAACTTTGTCAGAAAGTCTTTGATGGCAAGTTGGAAGATAAGTGAGTGGAGCCACCCAGACACCTGATAACATCTTAATCACCTCAAAGCACCTTTGAGGTTTGACAAAGGGTCCTTGAAAATAGATAGCCCTGCAATATCCCCACCTCTAACTCATCATCTTTAACCGTTTTCTCTCTGAGTGCCCGCAGCATCTGCTGCATTTGTCTCTGGTGTCGGCCATCTTTATGAGCCTCTCCTTTCCTTCAATAGGGGCAGAGGGTAGTGGGGACAAGGTGCAAGGGCATGAAGTGACACGCCTGCCTCACCCCCACCAGTTCTCAGGGATAGTACCTAACTTACTCAATCTTGACCCCATGTATCCGGCATGCTACAACTCTCACAGTTTCTCACTGATTCAGTCCCTTTGTCACTCTGCTTTTCTCTTTCTCTCACTCCCATTTCATTCTCACTGCTTCTATTTTTTTCCCTCAGACTCTCTCCCTCTCTCTGTAGTTCTCTCTCTTATTTCTGATCCTGCTGTCTCAGTTTCTCCATCTCTTTCTGTCTCCTCTCTGTCTCACTGTGTCTCTTTTTCTCCTCTCTCTTTCTGTGTCTTTTACTTTCTGTTTTTCTCTCCCTTTCAGACTCTCTTCCCATCTCACTCTCTCTATCTAGCTCATCTGTGTTTCCCTGTCTCCTACATTACTGTTCTGTTCTCTATCTTTCTCTCTGTCTCTCTCTTTTATTGTCTCTCACTCCCTCCCTGTCTTTCTCTTTCCCTGTCCTGTCTGACTCTCTCCCCGCCACCCATCACACTCTCTCTTTCCCTTTCTCTGTATTTCTCACTCAGTTTCTCTCACTATATCACTCTGTCCCATTCTCTCTCTTTTTCTCTCACTATGTCTCTCTTCTTCTCACTACCTGTCTCTCTCTCTCCTTTTCCCTCTTTCTCTCGATTTCTCTCTCTGTCTGTCTCTCACTCTCTCCCTCACTCTCTGTCTCTCTATCTCTGTCTCACTCTCTCTATCTTTCTCTTTCCCTCTCTCTCGCTGTCTTTCTCTGTTTTCTTTTCTCTCTCTCTCTGTTTCTCTGTCTCTCCCTCTCTCACTCCAGCTCTCTGCTGTAAATGCTCTGAAGCTAGAGGTTAAGAACAGTGGAGATGATGAATGATTTTGTGGGGGATCTGAGTGGGAGAACGAGTCTCCTCTGGTTCAGGTCGATGGGGACTGAGTGTTTCACAGAATCAACTGTCTAAATGCTCCACAGCAGCTAAACAAAACAGAACAGAACAGAATGAAATATTCGAGCAGAGGACAGAAACAGTTACTGTCTTAAAGGAAGGGAGGGACAGAGAGGGCTAGGAAGAGAAGTCAAGAGCTTAGAGCACAGGCAGCAGAAGGAATTGCTAATGGTGGAGCAAAAAGAATTCTTGGAAAGTAAGAGGCGCTTACAGAGGTAGGAAAGGGTGTAGGGGCTGGAGGAGAGATAGTAGGAACTGCAGATGCTAGAGAATCCGAGACAACAAGGTGCAGAGCTGGATGAACACAGCAGGCCAAGCAGCATCATAGGAGCAGAAAGGCTGACGTTTCGGGCCTAGACCCTTCATCAGAAAGGGTC
>NW_025965879.1:6598-10412 GCF_021869965.1 Rhincodon typus | reverse complement strand
CAAACATACAGGCGGATTATTGGCATGGATGTAGCTGGTCATCCTTTTGAACCCTTTTACGGTGCATTTAATTTCATTGACAATTTCTCTTAGTTCAAGGGACACCTGGGGTCCCACTTACTCAGTAATGGTAAGTTTTACTGAATATGTGCTGGCCTTTTCGATCAATGCCAACCCCTGCATGACCGTTTGAGTGCTAGGGTTAACCTCAGGGGCTCTGCTGCCCACATCCAACTGTTTTGTCCACTGATGCCAGTTTATTTCACACATGCCTCTTTCCACATATTATCATCCTCTGCAAAATGTCTGTTCCCTTACTCTCCCACCAGCTTAGCCTCCATTCGAAGTCCTTGCTCTCTCCTTTTCCTCCTCTCTCGTTCTCTCAGTCTTATTCTCTCATAGACCATTTCTATCCCATGTGTATGCATGTGTGTGCGTGCGTGTGTCTCTCTTTCTTCTCTTTCTCTCCATCTCTTTCTGTCACTGCTTCTCTCACTCTCTCCCTGTCACTCCTTCTCTCTCTGTCTCTCTTTCGTTCTGTGTCTGTCTTTCTCTCTGCCTCTCTCCCTCTTCCTCTCTATCATTTCTTCTCTCTATCTCCTGCTCTCTCTGCCGTTTTCTCTCTATAACATAGAAATAATGGGAATAGAAGCAGAAGTAGGTCAGTCAGCCCCTCAGGCCTGCTCTGCCCTTTATTGATGATCATGGCTGATCATCCAATTCAATCCCCTGTTCCCCTCTCCCCATATCCCTTGATCCCTTGAACTACATGAGCTATATGTACCTCCTTCTTGAAAACACAATGTTTTGGCCTCAACCACTTTCTGTGCTAGTGAATTCCACAGGTTTGCCATTTTCTGGGTGAAGACATTTCTCCTCATCTCAGTCCTCTTTCACTGTCTATCTCTTTCCCTACCCTCTCTCTCTGTCACCTTTTTTGTGCCTCTCTGCCATTCCTTCTGTCTCTGTCTGTTGCTTTCTCTGCATCTTTCTTGCTGCTTCTACCACCCTCTGTCATCCCTTCTCTGTCTCTCTGACTCTGTCATGCTTTCTTTCCCTTTTGCTTGTTCTGTCTCTCTCTCTCATACTTTCTTTCCCTGTCTCTTCTTCTCTCTGCCTCCTTCTCCATCTCCCTCTCTTTTACTCTCCATCTCTCTCACTCTGTCTGTTGCTGTCTCTACCCTTCTGTCTCGCTCTGACTCTGTCTGTCTTCCTCATTAACAAACTCTTTCAGTCATATTCCCTGCCACATCACCTTGTCTAGCTTCACATCTCTTTATCTGGTTTCTGTAGCTTTCTATCTCTCCAACTTTCTCTCTTCTTCCTTCTCTCCCTGTCTCTCCCCCTACCAGTCTCCCCTCTAACCCCTTGTCTCACTTGGTCTCTCCCCATTTGATCTGGATGTGCAGGCAGGCAGTGAGAAGGCTGTAAGGGATCGACTCAGGCTGGAGAGAGTTAAACGTGAAATCATCAGCGCGGCACAGACAGAATTTAGCACCCAGCTCGGAGTCAGATTTTAAGAACCTGCCCAGGAAACCTGAACTCACACACCGTGAAGACAAACGATTTCACGCCAAGTAAGCTTTCTCAGGAATCATTCAGAGGTTCACTGGCCCCAGGTCAGAGGCTCAAAGACGAAAATTGTCCCCCAACCAGGGACCTTTGATGCAACACCAACACCGCCCCCAGCGACATGATCTCGTCCCACCCCGAATCATTCCAAAAAAAAAACTCCCAGGCACCCAAAGCAACTCATTGTTCCCGTGTCTGAACTCCAAAAATTAATTGCGCCTATCGGCAAAATACAGAAGCTAAACCATATGAGGGAACACTCCAGTAATTGTGATTTCAGTGTGTGTGAGAGCCCGATTGTGAAGGAACACCACTTTAATAGTGAGTTCACTGTGTGAGAGCCGGAGTGTGAAAGAACACCCCTTTAGTAGTGATTTCACACTTTTGGGCAGCCCGGGTGTGAAGGAACACATTCCATGAATATTTATTTGTGTGTCTGAGCCCAGGTGTGAAAGATCACTCTTTTAATAGTTATTTCAGTTTGTTTGTTGGCCTGGGTGTGAAAGAACACCCCTTTAATAGTGATTTCAGTGTGTGTGAGAGCCCGAGTGTGAAGGAACACCTCTGTAATAGTGATTTCAGTCTGTGTGAGAGCCGAGTTTGAAGGAACACCCCTGTAATAATGACTTCAATGTGTGTGAGAGCCCGAGTGTGAAGGAACACCCCTTTAATAGTGATTTCAATGTGTGAGAGATGGGTGTGCAGGAACACTCCTTTAATAGTGATTTCAGTGTGTGTGAGAGCTCCAGTGTGCCGTAAGACCCCTTTAATAGTGATTGCACTGTGCGTGAGAGCCCGATTGTGAAGGAACACCCCTTTAATAGTGATTTCAGTGGGAGTGTGAGCCCACGTGTGAAAGAACATACCTTTAATAGTGAGTTCAGTGTGTGTGAACCCAGTGTGAAGGAAGACCCATTTAATAGTGATTTCAGTGTGTGTGAGCCCGATTGTGAAGCAACACCCCTTTAACAATGATATCAGTGTGTGAGAGAACCCGAGTGTGAAGGAAAACCCCTTTAATAGTGATTTCAATGTGGGAGAGCCCAAGTGTGAAGGAAAACCCCTCTAATAGTGATTTCAGTGTGTGAGAACCCAAGTGTAAAGGAACAACCTTTTAATAGTGATTTCAATGTGAGTGAGCCCGATTGTGAAGGAACATCACTTTAATAGGGATATCAGTGCGTATGAGAGCCAGGATGTGAAGAAATACCCCTTTTAATAGCGATTTCAGTGCGTGTGAGAGCCCGAGTGTGAAGAAACACCCCTGTAATACTGATTTCAGTGTGTGGGAGAGCTTGAGTGTGAAGGAACACCACTTTAATAGTGATTTCAGTGTCTGTGAGCCCGATTTTGGAGCAACAACCCCTTTAACAGTAATATCACTGTGTCGGAGAGCCCGTGTGTGAAGAAACACCCTTTTAATCGTGATTTCACCGTGTTGGAGAGCCCGAGTGTGAAGGAACCCCCCTGTAATAGTGATTTCAGTGTGTGTGAGCCCCATTGTGAAGGAACACTCCTTTAATAGTGATTTCAGTATGTGACTGAGCCCGGGAGAGAAGGAAGACCAGTTTAATAGTGATTTCAGTGTATGTGAGCCAGATTGTGAAGGAACACACCTTTAATAGTGATTTCAATGTGTGTGAGCCCCAGTGTGCCGTAAGACCCCTTTAATAGTGATTGCACTGTGCGTGAGAGCCCGATTGTGAAGAAACACCCCTTTAATAGTGATTTCAGTGAGTGTGAGCCCATGTGTGAAAGAACACACCTTTAATAGTGATTTCAGTGTGAGTGTGAGCCCACGGGTGAAAGAACATACCTTTAATAGTGATTTCAGTGTGTGTAAACGCAGTATGAAGGAAGACCCCTTTAATAGTGATTTCAGTGTGTGTGAACGCAGTATGAAGGAAGACCCCTTTAATAGTGATTTCAGTGTGCGAGAGCCCGAATGTGGAGGAACACCCCTTTAATAGTGATTTCAATGTGTGGGAGAGCTTGAGTGTGAAGGAACATCCCTTTAATAGTGATTTCAGTGTGTGGGAGAGCTTGAGTATGAAGGAACATCCCTTTGATAGTGATTTCAGTGTCTGTGAGCCCGATTTTGGAGCAACAACCCCTTTAACAGTAATATCACTGTGTCGGAGAGCCCGAGTGTGGAGGAACACCCCTTTAATAGTGATTTCAGTGTGTGTGAGCCCGAGTGTGAAGGAACACCCCTTTAATGGTGATTACACTGTGTTGAAGA
>NW_025965879.1:4153-6588 GCF_021869965.1 Rhincodon typus | reverse complement strand
GTGAAGGAACACCCCTTTAATAGTGATTTCAGTGTGTGTGAGCCCGATTGTGAAGGAACACCCCTTTAATAGTGATTTCAGTGTGTGTGAGCCTGAGTGTGAAGGAACACCCCTTTAATAGTGATTTCAGTGTGTGTGAGCCTGAGTGTGAAGTAAGACCCCTTTAATAGTGATTTCAGTGTGTGTGAGCCTGAGTGTGAAAGAACACCCGTGTAATAGTGATTTCAGTGTGTGTGAGCCTGAGTGTGAAAGAACACCCCTTTAATAGTGATTTCAATGTGTGTGTGAGCTCGAGCGTGATAGAACACTGCCGTTAATAGTGATTTCAGTGACTGTGTGAGAACGTGTGTGAAGGAACACCCTTTTTATATTGATTTCAGTGTGTGTGAGAGCCCCTGTGTTGTGAAGGTACAACTGTCTAAATGTGATTTCACTGTGTGTGAGCCTGAGTGTGAAGGAACACCCCTTTAATAGTGATTTCAGTGTGTGTGAGCCTGTGTGAAGGAACACCCCTGTAATAGTGATTTCAGTGTGTGTGAGCCCGATTGTGAAGGAACACCCGTGTAATAGTGATTTCAGTGTGTGTGAGCCTGAGTGTGAAGTAAGACCCCTTTAATAGTGATTTCAGTGTCTGAGAGCCCGAGTGTGAAGGAACACCCCTTTAATAGTGATTTCAGTGTGTGTGAGCCCGATTGTGAAGGAACACCGTGTAATAGTGATTTCAGTGTGTGTGAGCCCGATTGTGAAGTAAGACCCCTTTAATAGTGATTTCAGTGTCTGAGAGCCCGAGTGTGAAGGAACACCCCTGTAACAGTGATTTCAGTGTGTGTGAGCCTGAGTGTGAAGGAACACCCCTGTAATAGTGATTTCAGTGTGTGTGAGCCTGAGTGTGAAAGAACACCCCTGTAATAGTGATTTCAGTGTGTGTGAGCCTGTGTGAAGGAACACCCCTGTAATAGTGATTTCAGTGTGTGTGAGCCTGAGTGTGAAGGAACAGCCCTTTAATAGTGATTTCAGTGTGTGTGAGCCCGATTGTGAAGGAACACCCCTGTAATAGTGATTTCAGTGTGTGTGAGCCCGATTGTGAAGGAACACCCGTGTAATAGTGATTTCAGTGTGTGTGAGCCTGAGTGTGAAAGAACACCCCTGTAATAGTGATTTCAGTGTGTGTGAGCCTGTGTGAAGGAACACCCCTTTAATAGTGATTTCAGTGTGTGTGAGCCTAAGTGTGAAGGAACACCCCTTTAATAGTGATTTCAGTGTGTGTGAGCCCGATTGTGAAGGAACACCCGTGTAATAGTGATTTCAGTGTCTGAGAGCCCGAGTGTGAAGGAACACCCCTGTAATAGTGATTTCAGTGTGTGTGAGCCTGAGTGTGAAGGAACACCCCTGTAATAGTGATTTCAGTGTGTGTGAGCCTGAGTGTGAAAGAACACCCCTATAATAGTGATTTCAGTGTGTGTGAGCCCGATTGTGAAGGAACACCCCTGTAGTAGTGATTTCAGTGTGTGAGTGCGCCCGGGAGTGAAGGAATACCACTTTAGAAATGATTTCAGTGGGTGACAGCCCGGGTGTGAAGGAACACCGCTTTAACAGTGATTTCAGTGTCTGAGAGCCCGAGTGTGAAGGAACACCCCCTTAATAGTGACTTTAGTGTGTGTGGGAGTACAAGTGTGCAGCAACACCACTTTAATCGTGATTTCAGTGCGTCTGTGAGCTCAAGTGTGAAGGAATACTCCCGTTACTACTGATTTCAGTGACTGTGAGAGACCGGGTGTGAAGGACCAGCCCTTTAATAGTGATTTCAGTGTGTGGGAGAGCCAGAGTGCGAAGGAACACCCCTTTAATAGTGATTTCGGTGTGTGGGAGACCGATTGTTAAGGAACAAATCCTTAATAGTGATTTCAGTGTGTGAGAGCCCAAGTCTGAAGGAACACACATTTAATATTGATTTCAGGGTGTGTGAGAGCCCTTGTGTTGTGAAGGATCACCCATCAAATAGTGATTTTAATGTGTAAGAGCCCGGAGTGAAGGAACACTCCTTTAATGGTGATTTCAGTGTGTGTGAGCCCAGTGGGAAGGATTACCCCTTTCGTAGTGATATCAGTGCATGTGTGTGTGAGCCCGTGTGTGATGGAACACTCCTTTAATAATGATATCAATGCATGTGAGTGAGCCCGGGTGCGAAGGAACACCCCTTTAATAGTGATTTCAGTCTGTGGGAGAGCCAGAATGCAAAGGAACACCCGTTCAACAGTGATTTCACTGTGTGAGAGAGCCCGAGTATGAAGGAACACCCTTTTAATATTGATTTCAGGGTGTGAGTCCCTGTATTTTGAAGGAACATCCTTTTAATAGTGATTTGTGTGTGGGAGAGCCAAAAGTGCGAAGGAACACCCCTTTAATAGTGATTTCAGTGTGTGGGAGAGCCAGAA
>NW_025965879.1:0-4143 GCF_021869965.1 Rhincodon typus | reverse complement strand
AGAATGCAAAGGAACACCCCTTTAATAGTGATTTCACTGTGTGTGAGCCCGAGTGTGAAGGAACACGCTTTTAATAGTGATTTCAGTGTGTTTGACCTCACGTGTGAAGGAACACTGCTTTAATAGTGATTTCAGTGTGCGAGTAAGCCCGGGTGTGAAGGAAGACCAGTTTAACAGTGATTTCAGCATCTTTGAGCCTGAGTGTGAAGGAACACCCCTTTAATAGTGCTTTCAGTGAGAGTGTGAGAAATACCAATTTAATAGCGATTTCAGTGTGTTTGTGAGCTCAAGTGTGAAGGAACACCCGTTTAAGAGTGATTTCAGTGCGTGTGAGCCCAAGTGTGAAGGAACACTCCTTCATTAGAGATTTCAGTATGTGCGCTCCCAATTGTGAAACATTATGCCTTTAATAGTGATTTCAGTGTGGGAGAGCCCCAGTGTGATTGCACACCCCTCTAATAGTGAATTCAATGTGTGTGAGCCCGTGTGTGAAGGAACACCCCTTTAATCGTGATTTCAACAAATGTGAGCCCAATTGTGAAGGAACACCCCTTTAATAGTGATTCCAGTGTGTGTGAGCCCGATTGTGAAGGAACATAGCTTTAATAGTAATTTCAGTGTGTGTGAGCTTGAGTGTGAAGGAACACCCCTTTAACACTGATATCAGTGCATATGAGCACCAGGGTGTTAAGAAATACCCCTTTAATAGTGATTTCAGTGTGAATGTGAGCTTGAGTGTGAAGGAACACCCCTGTAATACTGATTTCAGTGTGTGTGTGAGCTTGAGCGTGAAGGAACACCCCTTTAATCGTGATTTCAACAAATGTGAACCGACATGTGTAGGAACACTCCTTCAACAGTGATTTCAGTGTGTGTGCACCCAATGGTGAAAGAACACCCCTTTAATATGATTTCACTGTGTGTGGCCCAGAATGTGAAGGAACACCCTTTAATAGTGATTCCAGTGTATGTGAGCCCGATTGTGAAGGAACATAGCTTTAATAGTAATTTTAGTGTGTATGAGCATGCGTGTTAAGGAACATCCCTCTAATTGAGATTTCACTGTGAGAGAGCCTGGGTGGGACAGAACACCCCGTTAATTATGATTTCAGTGTGTGAGAGCCCAGCTATGAAGGAATACCCCTTTAATAGTGATTTCACTGTGTGAGAGCCCGGGCAGGAGGGAACACTCCTTTAATAGTTATTTCACTGTCTTGTGGGCCCAAGTGTCAAGGAAAACCCTTTTAATAGTGATTTCAGTGTGTGAGTGAGGCCTCATGTAAAGGAGCACCAATTAATAGCAATTTCAAGGCATGTGTTGGAGCCCACGTGTCAAGGATCACTCCTTTGATAGTGATTTCCGTGTGTGTGTGTGTGATCCCACGTGTAAAGAATCACTCCTTTAATCGTGATTTCGTTGTGTGTGAGAGAGCACGAGCAATCTCGTACACTGTTAGTTTTTGTAAATTTACCAGGTGCCTCTTGTTTCTTTAGATTCCGTGCTACCTACACACTTCACGTGACGTGCCCACAGAAACCTTTCTCATGAGTTCATCATTGGATACAATGCAGCACTGGCTTTGTGGTTTTATGTGGATTGGTGTCATTAGTGACTAGGGAGGGGAAGTGATATTTATCCGTGGTTTCCAAAGTGATTAACAGAATCATCAAACACTCCTACGACAGGCACAGCACAGTGTTAGATACAGAATAACACTCCAGCAACACAGCCCCTATCAAACATTTCCAAGTCCTGGGTAAACTGATAATAGCAGTACAGAACATTCAGGCTGTTCTATCAGTGCTGCCTGTCTCTCAACCAATTAAGCTGCTCCCACTCTCCTCCGCCCTACATACTCCGTCAGATCTGAAAACATCTCTCCTTCAGGACTTGACCCAACTCCTTTTTGTCATCCTTCATTGACCCTGCCTCCCCACACTCTCAGGCAGCACGGACCAGACCCTAACCCCTCACTGTGAGAGAACTTTTTTTTTCTCCTGTCACCATTGTTTCTTGTACTAATCAAGAATCTCTATCCATTCCTCAATGGGAACCGTTTCTCCCTCTCCACTCTGTCCAGACCCCTATTGAGTTTGAACACCTCAGTAAGTCCCCTCTCTGCCTTCTCTTCTCCGATCTGTCCATCAGACTGAAGTTCCTCATCCCTGGAACCACTGTCCTGAATCTTTCCACAGCCTCTGGAATCTTCTCACATCCTTCCTAAACTGCAGGGCCTGAAACTGTCACCATCTTCCAGTGGAGGCTGAGCCACTGTTTCATAAAGCTTTAGTGTAACAAACCCCTGTTCTGAGTCTGTAAATCCCGCTCATGTGACAGGTGACTGCTCAAGGGGAACTGTGTTCATATCCCAGCACAGCAGCCTCAGGTATTAAAAACTTCATCCTGAATTCAGAACTACACACAAATAGACTTGCGAGGGATGTTACAGGTAATCAAGGGACAGTGACAACATGGAATGATATATATTAATGATCTAGGATCTTGATGTACAGGGGACAATTTCAAAGTTAAGCAGATGATGCTAAACTTTGAAGAACTGTACCTGTGTGCAACTCCAAAAGGACATTGGTGGAGTGGGGCATAGGTGCAGAAGAGACTTAATGCAGAGAGATGTCAGGTGATTGTTTGTTTGGAGGAACAGTGAAAGACAAACTAAAATAGGGCAGTAAAATTCTAAATGTGGTGCTGGAGCAGAGGGATCTGGCTGTACATATGCACAGAGCATTGAAGGTAGCAGGACAAGTGGAGAGAGCAGGAAGCATGCAGTGTCCTCGGATTTATTAACATGGGCATAGTGCACAAGGGCAAGGAAGTGATGTTGAACGTATAAAGACACTTGCTGGATCTCAGCTGGAGTGTTGTGTGCAGTTGTGGGCTCCCACTTTATAGGAAGGATGTGAATATATTGGAGAGAGTGCAGGAGCATTTTATAAGAATGGTTCCAAGGCTGAGAAACTTCAGCGATGAGGATAGATTGAAGAAGTTGGGGACCGTTCTCCTTAGAGAGGTGGTTGAGATGGACATCTAATAGTGGGTTTTCAAAATCATGAGCAGGGGCTGGAGTGTCGAAAGGGAGAATCTGTTCCCCATCGTAAAAGGAACAAGAATGAGAGGGCCACAGATTTAAGGTGATGTGCAAATGAAGCAAGGGTGATGAGTGTAAAATCTTTCTCACCCAGTGAGTGGTTAGGCTGTGGAATGGACTGCCTGGAAATGTGGGGGAGGCAGGTTCAATTGAGGCATTCACAAAGGGGCATTGGATGGTTATTTGGTTAGAAACGGGGTACAGGGATATGGAGGGAAAAAGGCAGGAGACTGGCTTGAAGTAAAAAGGCTGAAAGCTGGTGCAGACAGAGTCAGAGTCATAGGGTCACAGGTGTACAACGTGGAAACAGACCTTTCAATCTAACTCATCCATGCTGATCAGATATCCTAAATTAATCTAGTCCCATTTGCTAGCATTTCGCCCATACCCCTTTAAACCCTTCCTATTCATAGACCCATCCAGATGCCTCTTCAGTGTTGTCATTGTACCAGCCTCCACCACTTCCTCTGGCAGCTCATTCCATACACGCGCCACCCTCTGTGTTAAAAAGTTGTCCCTTAGAACCCTTTTAAATCTTTCCTCTCTCACCCTAAACCTGTGCCTCTAATTTTGGACCTCCCTACCCTGTGGAAAAGGCCTTCACTACTCACCCTAACCATGCCCCTTGTGATTTTATAAATTCCTCTAAGGTCACCCCTCAGCCTCCAACACTCCAGGGAAAACAGCCCCAGCCTATTCAGCCTCTCCCTACAGCTCATACCCTCCAAACCCTGGTATTATCCTTTGAATCTTTTCTGAACCCTTTCAAGTTTCACAACATCTTCCCTATAGCAGGGAGACCAGGAATTGAACCCAATCCAAAAGTGGATCCTTCTGAGAAAGGGTCACTGGACCTGAAATGTTAACTCTGATTTTTCTTCACAAATGTTGCCAGACCTGCTGAGCTTTTCCAGCAACTTGTTTTTATTCCAAAAGTGGCCTAACCAAATGTCCTGTACAGCTGTGACATGACCTCCCAACTCCTATATTCAATGCACTGACAAATAAAGGCAAGTGTACAAATGCCTTCTTCACT
>NW_025965878.1:96104-100464 GCF_021869965.1 Rhincodon typus | reverse complement strand
GCCACCTCGAGGGCAGCGTGCAGTGGCGCAGAGAGCCCGGGCGTGCATGAATGATCTCACTGGCAGAGCCCCTCTCACCACCAGCCAAGCAATGTCCTGGTGCTTGTTAGAAAGCTCTGGCGATGAGGCATTCTGCCAAACGACTTTGGCAGTCTGCGAGGGGAACCACCCGACAGGATCCACCCTCTCCTTTTCCCGAAGGGTCTCAAGGATGCTACGTGCTGACCACTGCCTGACGGCCTTGTGGTCAAAGGTGTTTCCCTTCAAAAATTTCTCCACGAAGGACAGGTGGTACGGGACGGTCCAACTACTTGGAGCGTTCCGCGGCAGCGAGGCCAAGCCCATCCTTCGCAACACCGGGGACAGGTAGAACCTCAGTAGGTAGTGACACCTAGTGTTTGCGTACCGAGGATCTACGCACAGCTTGATGCAGCCGCACACAAAGGTAGCCATCAGGGCGAGGGTGGCGTTCGGCACGTCCTTCCCCCCGTTTTCCAGGTCCTTGTACATGGTGTCTCTGCGGACCCGGTCCATCCTCGACCCCCAAATGAAGTGGAAGATGGCCCGGGTAAGCAGTGACTGTGCAGATTGAGATCATCCCCGTATCAGCCAATCAGCTTCACTAGTCTGCTGCCCTTTTCAAGGTACTCACTTTCACCTGAGGACAGAGGGTGTCTTGATGAAATTCACCTTTTGGAAGCAGTGACTGAACTAATGCAAATTTTCCCCACATGAGCCAATCAGCGTCAACAATCTACAGCCTTCACTTTAACATGGAGGGTTTCTTGATGAAGTTCACCTTCTTGAAGCAGTGACTTTGCTGATGCAGATCAGCCAATCAGTATCACCACTGTGTTGCCAACTTCAAGGAACTCCCCCTTAGCTGAACACAGAGCGGATGAAGTGCACCCCACCAAAGCAGTAACTGCACTGATGCAGATCTTCCCCACGTCAGTTTATCTTCTGGAGGCTGTGACTGCACTGATGCAGATATTCTCCATGGCAGCCAATCAGTATCACCACTCTTCTGCCCTTTTGAAAGCACTCACCTTCACCTGAACATGGAGGGTGTCCTTGATGCAGTTCACTCTCTCAAAGCAGCCACAGCACTGATGCAGATCTCCCCTACATGAGCCAATCAGCTTCACCACTCTGTGGCCCTTTTCAAGATACTTGCCCTTCTCCAGAAGACGGACTGTGTGTCGATGAAGTTTAACCACTGGAAGCAGTGACAGGACTAATGCAGATCTTCACAATAGCAGCCAATCAGCATCACTACTCTGCAACCCTTTTCAAGGTACTTGCCTTCACTTGAACATAGAGGGTGTCTTGATGAAGTTCAACCGCTGGAATCAGTGACTACACTGATGGCGATCTTTAAACATCAACCAGTCAGCGTTGCCACTCTGCTGCCTGGTTCAAGGTACTCACCTTCACCTAAATACGGACGGTGTATGGATGAAGTTCACAGTCTCAAAGCAGTGACTGCATGGATACAGATCTTTCCCATTTCAGCCAATCAGCGTCACCAGTCTGCTGCCCTCTTCAAGGGATTTGCCTTCACTTGAACACGACGTGTGTCTTGATTAAGTTCACCATCTTGAAGCAGTGACTGCACTGATGCAGGTCTTCCACACATCAGCCAATCAGCATCACCACTCTGCTACCCTCCCCAGGGTAGTCACCTTCGTGCAAGCACAGAGGATGTCTTGATGAAGTTCACCTTCTGGCAGCAGTGACTGCACTGATCAGATCTTATCCACACCACCCAACCAATGTCAGCACTGCCCTGTTCAAGGTACTCACCTGCATTCTGGGATGCCTCGATGAAGTATACCCGCTTGAGGCAGTAACTGCACTGATTCAGATGCTCCCCATGTCAACTGGCAGGAACATGTTGCTTCCCTCTTCAAAGCATTAGCTTTCCCCTGAGCACAGCAGGTGTCTTGGTGAAGTTCACTTTCTGAAAGCAGTGACTGCATTCATGCCCATCTTCACCAAGGCAGCTAATCAGCATCACTACTCTACAACCCTTTTCAAGGTAGTCACCATCGCCTGAACAGAACGGCTGTCTTGACAAAGATCACCCTCTGGTGACAGTGACTGCACTGATGCAGATTTTCCCCACATCAGCCAATCAGCATCACCACTCTGCTCCCTTACCAAGGTACTCGTTGTCACTTGAACACGGAGCATGTCTGGATGAAGATCACCCTCGCAAATCTGTGAATGAACTGATTCAGACCTTCACACTGCCAGCCAATCAGTGTCACCACTGTGCCGCCCATTTTGGCTTCACCTGAACACAGAGGGTGTTTTGATGAAGTTGACTTTCAGGACGTAGAGACTGCACTGATGCAAGTCTTCCGCATGTCAGCCAATCAGCGTCACCTCTCTGCTGCACTCTGCAAGGTACTCGCCTTCACCTGAATACAGAGGGTGTCTTGATGAAGTTCACCCTCTGGAAGCAGCAACTGAACTCATGCATATCTTCACAATGTCAGCTAATCAGTGTCACTACTCTACAACCTTTTTCAAGGCAGTCGCCTTCACTTGAACACAAAGGGTGTCTTCATGAAGTTCACCCATCGAAGCAGTGACTGCACAGATGCAAATGTTCCCCACGTCAGCCAAGCAGCATCACCACTCTGCTGCCCTTTACAAGGTACTCACCTTCATCTGAAAACAGAGTGTGTCTTGATGACGCTCATCTTCTGGAAGCAGTGACTGCACTGATTCAGATCTTATCCACGTCAGCCAATCTGCTGCCCTCTTCAAGATACTCACCTTCACCTGAACAGAGCCGGTGACTTGATGAAGTTCACCCTCTGGAAGCAGTGACTGCACAGACGTACATCTTCCCCAAGTCAGCCAATCAGTGTCACCAGTCTGCTGCTCACTTCAAGATACCATCCATCACATGAGGTGCCTCAATGAAGTTCACCTTTTGTAAGCAGCGACTGAACTGAGGTAGATTTTCCCCATGTCAGCCAATCAGCATCACCACTCTAAGGCCCTTTTCACAGTACTCATCTTCACTTGAACACGGGGGGTTTCTTGGCGAGCCTCACCCCCTTGAAGCAGCGACTGCATTGATGCAGATACTCACCACATCTTTTTTTTTGCATTTTCTACGAATAAAGTATATATTTTTTTTTTTTTTTTTTTTTTTTTTTTTTTAAGATACTCACCACATCAATTAATCAGCATCACCACTCACCTGCTTTCCGCAAGGTACTCAGCTTCACTTGAACACGGAGGGCATCTTGATGAAGCTCACCTTCTGGTAACAGTGACTGCACTGATGCAGCTCTTTTTCTTCATTTAAAAATATATACTTTATTCATAGAAATACATAAAAATACACATTTACACACCTACCCAGTCATGCTAGCCGTTCCAGGTTACCCTAGAAGTACATACACCAACCGAAATTAACTCTGGCGTTCGTCTCTCCCTATAGTTGCAATTGACCTCCTGACCATGGTTGAGGCATCAGCTCGGCCCGGTTACTGAATGGGTCCCCTGAGGCAGATCTTCCCCACATTTAAAAAAATATATACTTTATTCATAGAAATTAAAAAAAAAACACATTTACACACGTACCCAGTCATGCTGGCCGTTCCAGGTTACTCTGGTATGACATACATAAACCAAAAATAAAACTCTGGCGTTTGTCTCTCCCACGAGTCACAATTGACCTCCTGACCATTGGAGGAGGCATCAGCTGGGCCTGGTTACTGAATGAGCCCCCCTGTGGCAGATCTTCCCCACGTCTTTTTTTTTAATTTAAAAAAATATAGTTTATTCATGAAAATACAAAAAATAAACACATTTGCACACCTACCCGATCATGCTAGCTGCTCCGGGTTACCCTGGGGGTACGCGCACCAACTAAAGGAAAAAAGCAAAAGAAAAAACTCCAGTGGTCATCTCTACCCGTAGTCACAGTTGGCCCCCTGACCAGTTGGAGGAGGCATCAGCTGGGCTCGGTTACTGAATTGGCCCCCTGTTACGTTTTGGCAGAGGGGCTTTACACGGTGGTCGTTCCCCACTGCGCATGCCCCAAGCTTTAGTGCGTCCCTCAGCATGTAGTTCTGGACCTTGGAATGTGCCAGCCTGCAACACAGGCTTTCCCCACATCAGCCAATCAGTGCCACCACTCTGTTGCTCTTTTAAGATTTCATGACGAAGTTCACCCTCTGGAAACAGTGACTGCTTTGATGCAGATTTCTACACGTCAACCATGGAACGTATCTTGATGATTTTCATGCTCTCAAAGCAGTGACTGCAGTGACACAGATGTTCCCATATCAGCCAATCAGTGTGACCACTCTGCTGCCCCCTTCACGATACTCGC
>NW_025965878.1:0-6104 GCF_021869965.1 Rhincodon typus | reverse complement strand
GCAGAGTGAGGAATAAGATCCAGATGATTTGGATTTTGATGTGCCTCAGAACAAATTGAATAATGAGGAAGTCATTAAAGAATGGGATAGGGCAGTAAGCTATCTGTCACAGAGAACCGAATTGAAAGACTTATTGCAGCACCATGAGGACATATGTAGAAATAGAATGGGGAGGACTAATAATATAGTCCATGAGGTGGACATAGGGATTGCTGTTTCAATCCTATCTGTCTAGCTAATCCACCTGAGATAGTAGGAGCTGCCAATACTGGAGGATCTGAGATAACAAGGTGTAGAGCTGGATGAACACAGCAGGCCAAGCAGCATCTCTTATAGCTAATTCACCTACTTTGTTTATTCTTTCTCTCACTTCAGATTCCATAATCCAACTGTGAGATCTCTGACTTTAGACCTATCAACTTTTCTTTAATTAATTTTAAAGGCCCTTTTACTTTGTGTCCGAATATCAATTCAAATGGAGTAAACTGAGTTGATTCATTTGGAGATAGCAAGAATTGCAGATGCTGAAGTCAGAGACAACACAGTGTGCAGCTGGAGGAACACAGCAGGCCAAGCAGCATCAAAGGAACAGGAAAGTTGACCTTTCGGGTCGGGACCCTCCCTCAGAAGAAGAGTCCAGACCCAAATGTCAACTCTCCTGCTCCTTTGATGCTGCCTGGCCTGCTGTTTTCTTCCAGTTCCACACTGTGCTGATTCTTTTGGAGTATCTCTAATAACAAATAATATAAATGGGATACCTTTATCCCAATCATTTGGGTAATCCGAGAAATAAGCCCTCAGCATTGTCTTTAGGGTTTGATGCCACCTTCCCAGTGCTCCGTGGGAATTCAGGATTGTACACACTTGATTTAAAATATTGGATGCCTAATCTATCTGTGGCCTTCTTAAATAATTTGGCAGTAATATAATTTGGCAGTCAATAATGGGTAAAGATAGCAAGCAATTCTTCCACAACCTTTTTGCCTTGACATTTCGTAATGGAATTGCCTCCGGAAACCTGGTAGACACATCCATTATGGTTAGCAAATACTGGTTCCCACTTTTGGTTTTAGGGAAGGGATCTACACAATCAATCATAACCTGCATGAAAGGTTCTTCAAATGCAGAAATTGGTTTTATCACTGCCTGTTGCTTTGCTACCATCTGACACGAATGACAGGTAGGGTAAAATTCAACGACATATTTATGTAATCCAGGCCAATAGAAATGCTTTTGTACCTTAACCTGAGTCTTCCTCACTCCTAGATGGCCTCCTACAGGTAATTTCTTTGCTACCCGCAATACTTCCTGTCTGTATGCTACCAGCAACACAGTCTGGTGAACTTCTACCCATTTCTCCTCTGCACTAACCTGCCAATGTCTCCACTTCCACCTTAAGATTTTATCATTAATATAATAACATTCCGGAATACATTCTGACTCTTTTTCCGAGTAAGCATTATGATATAAATCTTTCATCGTCTCATCTTTTTGTTGTAACTCCATTAGTCTTTCAGAACTACCCTGACCGCAACTTCCCCCTCTTCAGTGGTCGAAAACACCCTTGACCGCATCTCTTGCATTTCCCACACCTCAGCCCTCACATCCCCTGTCCACAATAAAAACAAAGACAGAATTCCCTTTGTCCTCACGTATCACCCCACGAACCTCCGGAGTCAACGCATCATTCTCCGCCACTTCCCCCACCTGCAATCTGACCCCACTACGAAGGATATATTTCTCTCCCCACCCTTATCTGCCTTCCGGAGGGACTGCTCTCTCCACAACTCCCTCGCCCCTCCACACTCCCCACCAGCCCCACCAACCCCGGCACCTTTCCCTGCAACTGCAGGAGGTGCTACACCTGCCCCTTCACCTCCCCCCTCATCCCCATCCCAGGCCCCAATAAAATCTTCCACATCAGATAGATGTTCACCTGCACATCTGCTAGTGTGGTCTATTGTATCTGCTGTTCCCGATGTCTCTTCCTCTACATTGGTGAGACCAAGCGGAGGCTCGGAGACCACTTTGTAGAGCACCTATGCCTGGTTCGTGACAAACGACAATACTTCCCATTCGTGAACCACTTCAACTCCATCTCCCACTCCCTGGATGACATGTCCATCCTGGGCCTCCTCCAGCGTCACAACAACGCCCACCCAGAAACTGGAGGAGCAGCACCTCATAATCCGCCTTGGAAGCCTACAACCCAATGGTCTCAATGTGAACTTTACTAGCTTCAAAATCTCCCCACCCCCAGCCTCATCCCAAGAACAACCCTCCCTGTCATCCCCACCTCCTTGACCTGTCCGTCTTCTCTCCCACCTATCAGCTCCTCCCACCTCACTGACCAATCCTCACCATTACCTACCTGCTATCACCATCCCACCTACCTTCCCCAGCCCAACCCCCCCTCTATTTATTTCAGAGCCCCCTTCCCCTCCCCCATTTCTGAAGAAGGGTCCCGACCTGAAACGTCAGCTTTCCTGCTCCTCTGATGCTGCCTGGCCTGCTGTGTTCCTCTAGCTCCACACTGTGTTATCTCAGACTCCAGCGTTAGTAGTTCTTACTATCCTGATCCTTTACCTGCTTAGGTTCTCCCTTTACCATTTCATCAAACAGGGTGTCAGCTTACTGGACCTCAACTCCTTCATCTTTCTCTTTGGTTTTCCCTTCTTGCTTTAATTTATGACTATGGGATCTTGTCACCGCATCGTCTGGAAAAATTCCAGGTTATTTTACTTTTAACCCTTTAGTTCCCTTTAGGCTTCTCCACTACAATGGGCATCACTCCCACCTTTGATCTGGCTACATCATTTCCAAGAACAAACAATATTCCTGGAATAGATGCTCTTTCAATCACTTCCACTGTCACTTCCCCAGTCTTGATTGGACTTTCTAGTTTTATCTTACAAAAGGGAATGCTAAATCTCTCGCCATTTACTCCATAGATTATCATTCTCTCGGGTAACATTTCAGAAGGAGTGCAAATACCTTCCTTACTATTAGAGACTGACCAACTCCCACATCTCTCAATATTGTAACTTCTTTACCTTCTCCCCCTGTTCTTCCAAAATAAACCTTACCCACAGAGGTGAAGTCTTTGAAGAGATTGGGCACAATCTTACTTTCTAGCCCGTGACTAGGCTGTAGCTCCTCACCTTCTGTTCGGATTTCCTTCACTACCTCAACTAATCCCACTGATTTAGCCTCTTTTACCACATCCTTGACCAGTGCCCCTCTTAATCCATTGTGACTTTGTGTGTCCCTCTCTATTATAATGGAAACACTTGAGGCCTTTCACGTCTTTTTCACCCTCTTGGGTTTCCTTTTTCACATGTGGTAAACTGTTCCCAGTGTCATCTACTTTTTGTTTTTCATTGAAGGATCTCCCTTTTTCCCAATTTCTATCCCTCATGGAATTAAATTGCTGTCGGAAGCTAGATTTTGATTTATGCACTAATGCGTATTCATCCGCCATATCTGCAGCTCTTCTCGATGTTTTAACTTTCTGTTCCTCAACATGAGTTCTTACCATTTCTGGAAGTGAGTTTTTGAGCTCCTCCAGTAGAATAATCTCTCTAAAATCCTCATATGTCTTTTCTACCTTTAATGCTGTCACCCATTTATTGACGTTGCCATGTTTAATTATTTTAATTCCGAATAAGTCAGACCTGGTTCCTTTCTTATATTTCTGAACCGTTGTCTATGTACTTCTTAACCAATTCGTAGGCACTCAAAATAGCCTGTTTTACTTCTTCATATTCTCTTGATACTTCATCTGACAGTGATGCAAACACCTCACTAGCCCTACCTACCAATTTGGTCTGAATTAACATTACCCACAGAGTCTCTGACCAATTCATCTGTTTAGCCAATTTCTCAAAGGAAATGAAGGACTTCTACATCTTTTTCATCGAATTTTGGTAATGTTTGGTAATCTCTTCCTCACCAAGCCCATCTTGTACCTTCATTTCCATCCTTTTAAATTGACTTTTCTGTTTAATTTGCAACTTCAGAATTTCAAACTCTCTTTCTCCCTTTCTTCTGTCTCTTTTTCTTTTTGTCTTTCCTTTGCTTGTAACTGTAATTCAAACTGTTTCAGTTCCCTTTCTTATCTCTCCTTTTTCCTTTTCTAACTCCATTGGTCTAATTTTCAATTTAATTTTTTTCTAACTCCACTGCACTTGCCTGTTTCTCTGATATACCTAAATGCTTGACCAACTCCTTTACAATTTCAACTTTCCTCTTAGCCCTAGTTAAACCCAATTCTAGCTTGTTTGCTAAATCCACAAGTATATCCTTCCTCTGTCTTTCTAAACTTTCTTGGCAAATTTGGGAAGCATCTTCAAACCCCAGAACCTCTTTAACAATGTTAAGAACCATTTCCCCCACTTTTCATTTAACCAACCACAATTAACTGAAATTAAACAGATTTTCCACTTCTCATCTAAGTTTTATTTAAAGATCTAGGAACACTAATCTTCAAGTCTGTTTAAAGCTGCCCAAATCCATTCAGATCTGTTCAGATCTCATACACGAACCGAACAGATCCCTGACTTGAGCCCCCCAATTTGTTATGAGGTAGGGGTTGACCCTCCCCCCACCCCGACCTGATAACTAAAACTGAAACACCCAGAGAAGTTTGCCTTGCCTCATAATCTGTTAAGAAGCGTGAAAAGTGATATAACCTGCCTTTCACACCATAATCTGTTATAAAGGGGAGGTTAAATGAAATGAACTCCTGACAGATACCTATAATCAACAAGTAACAATTTATTTATCTAACACTAACGGTAAACAAATTAACAGAACTCCTAACAAACCAAACAATTCTCCCTTAAATATTAACTATTGTCAAATAAAATAAAATTCTAATGGTTTGCTGTCCCAATAGATATAACTCCCACTTATCTCACCCAAATTAATAAAATAAAATTAAAAATTAGTCTCTTGAAATTACAGTCAGGATAAGTCTTCTGGAATGTTCTTTGCCTTCTCTGCTGTCCTCCAGTCAGGAATGCCTTCCTCTGTCAAATTCTTGTGTCAGGAATTATAGCTAAGAGTGCCTTTAGTAGTACCTTTATTTAAATGGTGCTAACTCTGAGAGCATGGAGATTTCTGTGAGAATGAGTGAATTTCTCTTCAGATGACAGTTCACTCTCACACTGACTTACGAATATCTTCTTCTTTTATACCCTTGATGACCTATCAATTTCTTACAATAGGATTGGTCCTAGGTTGTAAAAACAATCAGATTTAAATTTAATTGGTTTTTAGTCTCTACAGTCTGGTGTAAATTAATTGGCTAAATTCAAAAACCTGTTGTCTCGGTAAAAATGCTGCTTTGTCTGCTAACAGTAAAGCCTTTTGATACAATGTTTCAATTTCAAGAACTCTCTGTGCATCTGCTCCTGCCTGCAGACATTTATATTAATCTCCAAGCCTAAAAAAACACATCATCTTCTAAAGGGAACATACATTCTTCCCATCCCTTTCATTTTCCAAGCATCAAATCCTAACATCCTAACATTCAATCCACAAGTACTATACCCAACTTCGCAACACTGTCTATATTAAAGAGAATGGCAGTTCCTGTGTGTATAATAGAGGATAGCGGTCCCTTGCATATTCTAGAAAACTGAAGCCTCTGTGTATATTGCTAGAGAACAGCAGTCCCTGTGTACAGCGCAGACAACAGCAGTCCCTGTGTATGTCATAAAGAACCACAGTCTGAATGTATATTGTAGAGAATAGCAGGTCCTGCATACATTATAGAGAACAGCAGTCACTGGGTAGACTATAGAGATTGTAGTTCCTATGTGTATCATGGAGAACACCAGTCCCTGTTTATATTGCAGACATCAGCTGTCCCTGTGTATGTTTTTGAGAGCAGCAGTCCCTCTATATATTGTACAGAACAGCATTCCCTCTGTATATTGTAGAGAACAGCAGTCCCTGTTTATGTTGCAGACATCAGCTGTCCCTGTGTATATAATGAAGAACATCAGTCCCTGTATATATTATAGAGAAACTCAGTCCCTGTGTAAATTACAGAGAACATCAGGCCCTGTTTATATTACAGAGAACAGCAATGCCTGTGC
>NW_025965877.1:100797-101000 GCF_021869965.1 Rhincodon typus | reverse complement strand
ACGTGTTGAGGAATCACTATGTGAAGCGGTGGGGAATTACTGTGCGAGGTGTTGAGGAATCACTATGTGAAGCTTTGGGGAATTACTGTGTGAAGTGTTGGGGAGTTACTGTGTGAAGTGTTGGGGAGTTACTGTGTGAAGTGTTGCGGAATCACTGTGTGAAGTGTTGGGGAATCACTGTGTGAAGTGTTGGGGAATCACTG
>NW_025965877.1:0-797 GCF_021869965.1 Rhincodon typus | reverse complement strand
GGGAATCACTTTGTGAAGTGTTGGGCAATCACAGTGTGAAGTGCTGGGGAATTACTGTGTGAATCGTCGGGGAATTAATGTGTAAAGCGTTGGGGAATCACCGTGTGAAGCGTTGGGGACTTACTACGTGAAGTGTTGGGGAATTACTGAGTGGAGTGTTGGGGAATTACTACGTGAAGTGTTGGGGAATTACTATGTGAAGTTGTGCGGAATTACTGAGTGAAGTTTTGGGGAATTACTGTGTGAAGTGTATGGGAATCACTTTGTGAAGTGTTGGGAAATCACGATGTGAAGTGTTGCGGAATTACTGTGTGAAGCGTTGGGGAATCACTGTGTGACGTATTGGGGAATCACTGTGTGAAGTATTGGGGAATCACTGTGTGAAGTTTTGGGGAATCACTGTGTGAAGTGTTGGGCAATCGCTGTGTGAAGTGTTGGGGAATCACTGTGTGAAGTGTTGGGCAATCACTGTGTGAAGTTTTGGGGAATCACTGTGTGAAGTGTTGGGGAATCACCGTGTGAAGCATTGGTAAATTACTGTGTGAAGTTTTCGGGAATCACTTTGCGAAGCATTGGGGAATTACTGGTTGAAACATTGGGCAATTATTGTGTGAAGCTTTGGGGAATTATGGTGTGAAGTCTTGGGGAATCACTGTGTGAAGTGTTGGGCAATTACTGTGTGAAGTGTTGGGGAATCACTGTGTGAAGTGTTGGGGAATCACCGTGTGAAGCATTGGGGAATTACTGTTTGAAGCATTGGGCAATTATTGTGTGAAGCATTGGGGAATTACTGAGTG
>NW_025965876.1:100632-101000 GCF_021869965.1 Rhincodon typus | reverse complement strand
TCAGAGAGTGACCATCGAAGTAGGACCCACTCCTTCCCTCCACTCAGTATTCAGAGCTCAGACATCAATGTATGAGGATTCCATAAGGAGGCAGCAATGGGGTGATCAAACATTGCGCTGCCCCAAGATAATGGCAACTCACCCTCATCAGACACAGTTACCCTCTCAGAGTGCACAATCAAACCCTTCGCTCACATAATATAGGCACTGCAGTACTCTGGGAGGGTCAGTGCTGAGGGAGCGCCGCACTGTCGGAGGGTCAGTGCTGAGGGAGTGCTGCACTGTCACAGGGTCAGTGCTGAGGGAGGGCTACACTGTCGGTAGGGTCAGAGCTGAGGGAGCACCGCACTGTCGGAGGGTCAGTGCTG
>NW_025965876.1:0-632 GCF_021869965.1 Rhincodon typus | reverse complement strand
CTACTATCTCTGAAACAATTTTAACCCCACTGCGAAGCCTCTTCTAAGGATGCCTACCTTGAAGAAGTTACCCTCCTCCCTCTGGAAAAACCTCAGTGGATCTCTCTCCCACTGCAACTCTCTTGTAATCTCTTTGGCCTTGAAACTGCTCGACCACATCCTGAAGCAAACCAGGTACTACAGCCACATCACCTTTCTTAGTACCTGCCTACGGAACCAGATCATCCCCAATGGACTACAGTCCACATTCAGGCCTTTCCAATTTGGCCCCAACCGTGACAATGTCTACATTCAGAACACCTTATGCTGCTTGGCCTGCTGTGTTCATCCAGCTGTACACCTTGTTATCTCAGATTCTCCAGCATCTGCAGTTCCTACTATCTCTTCATGATGTCATGTGATTTTACCTAAGTGATTAGCAAGCCCCATGGGATGAGCATTGCTAAATTATGTGCTGACATGAGCCTTATGACCATCAGAGAAGGAGAAGCCAGAAGCAGGTTAATGCAGGGAGAAGAGGCCCATAACGGCATTTGTGTTGTCATTAGCAGTCTCCAGACAGTCAGAGCTGGGAAGAAGTTCAGAGATGCTATGGAGTCAACGAGGAAAAGTTTGCATAAGCAGAACTCTTT
>NW_025965875.1:95849-101000 GCF_021869965.1 Rhincodon typus | reverse complement strand
TGAGCAACAAAAGTTTTCTTCACCTCCTGCTCTCTGGTTCACTTGGTAATTATCTTAAATAGAGTTGTACAGCACAGAAACTGACCTTTCGGCCCAACTCGTCCATGCCAACCAGTTTTTATCATCATAGAACCCCAGCAGTGTGGAAGGAGGCTATTCAGCCCATCAAATCTGCTCTGACTCTCCAAAGGGCATCCCATCCAGACACAGCCCTGTACCGTATCCCATAACCCCACATTCCCCACGGCCAGTCCACCCCAACCTGCACAATTTTGGACTGTGGGAGGAAACCAGAGCACCCGGAGGGAACCCACGCAGACACAGGGAGAATGTGCAAGCTCCATGCAGACAGTTGCCTGAGGCTGGAATCGAACCATGGTCCCTGGCACTGTGAGACAGCAGTGCTGCCCACTGAGCCACCATGCCACCCTAAACTGAAGTTTCCTGCATTTGGCCCATACCCCTAAAAACCTTTCCTATCCATATATTTGTCCAAATGTCTTTTGAATGTTGTAATTGTACCCGCCTCCACCACCTCGTCTGAAAGCTCATTCCATACATGCACCAACCACTGGATGGAAAAGTTGTCCCTCAAGTTCCTATCAAATCTTGCCCTTGTCACCTTAACCTATGCCCTCTAGTTTTGGACTCCCCCACCCGTGGGAAAAGACCTTTGCTATTCACACCATCCATGCTCCTCATGATTCTATAAACTTCTGTAAGGTTGTCCCTCAACCCCCTACACTCCAGTCAAAACAGTCCCAGTTTATCCAGCCTCTCCGCATAACTCAAAGCCTTCATTCCAGCAACACTCTGGTAACTCTCTTCTGAAACCTCTCTAACGTAATAATATTCTTCCAATAACAGGGCGACCAGATCTGTACACAGTATTCCAAAAGTGACCTCATCAACATCATGTACAACATCAACTTAGAACATAGAACAGAATAGCACAGTACAGACCCTTCGGCCCAAGATGTTTTGCCGACTTATTATCCTACTCTAAGATCAAACTACCCTGCATGTCCTACATTTTACGATCATCCATGACGTCCCAACTTCGGTACTCAATGGTATGAGCAATGAAAGCAAGCATGATATAAATGCCTTCTTAACCACTCTATCCACCTGTGATGCAGCTTTCATAGAATAATGTACCTGAACCCCTAGGTCTCTCTGTTTGACAACACTACCTAGGGACCTATAGAGTCATACAGCACAGAAACAGACCCTTCGGTCCAACCAGTCCATGCCAAACATAATCCCAAACTAAACTAGTCCCACCTGCCTGCTCCTGGCCCATATCCCTCCAAACTTTTCCTATTCATGTACTTATCCAAGTGTCTTTTAAACGTTGTAATTGTATCCACATCCACCACTTCCTCAGGAAGTTCATTCCACACACAAACCACCCTCCGTGTAAAAAATTTACCCCTCGTGTCTTTTTAAAATCTCTCTCCTCTCACCTTAAAAATGTGCCCCCTGTTTTGAAATTCCCCATTCTAGGGAAAAGACAACTACCATTAACCCCATTTATAACACCCATTATTTTATAAACTTCTACCAGGCGGCCCCTCAACCTTCTATTCTCCAGTGAAAAAAGTCCCAGCCTGTCCAGCCTTTCTTTATCACTCAAACCTTCCATATCTAGCAACATGCTGGTAAATCTCTTCTGAACCCTCCCCAGCTCAATATTGTCCTTCCTATAACTGAGTGACCAGAACTGGACACAGTGCCCTAGCATGACATCCCAACCCCTATACTCAAAGGACTGAGAAATGAAGGCAAGCGTGCCAAACACCTTTTTAACCACCCTGTGTATATGTGATGCAAACTTCAAAGAATTATGTACCTGAACCCCTAGGTCCCTCTGCTCTACAACACTGCCCAAGGCCCTACCAATAATTGTATAAGCCCTACCCTTGTTTGTTGTACCAATATGCAATACCCCGCATTTATCCAGATTGAACTCCATCTGCCATTTTTCAGTCCATTGACCCATTCGATTCATTAACAGTATAAATCCTGCCCTTGTTTGTTTTGCCAAAGTACAATACCTCACATTTATCCAAATTAAACTCCATCTGCCACTCCTCAGCCCATTGGTCCAATTGATCAAGATCCTTTTGTCATCTTAGATAACCTTCTTCACTATTGGCTATACCAACAATTTTAGTATTTGCAAAGTTACTGACTGTGCCTCCTACACTGTCATCCAAATTGTTTATATAAATGACAAACAGAAGTGGACCCAGTACTGATCCCTATTGAACACCACTGGTCACAAGCCTCCAGTACGAGAAACAACCCTCCACCACCACTCTGTCTCCTAACGTCAAGACAATTTTGTATCTAATTGGCTAGCTCTCCCTGAATCCCATGTGAATGTAATTTACTAATCAGTCTACCATGCAGAACCTTGTCAAAGGCTTTACTAAAGTCCATGTTGAGAACATCTACCACTCTTCATTCAGTTCTTGTGATCTGTGTTTTCCCCTCAGTTTGCCTGTCCCTATCCCTCGTTAGATCTGACCGTGACCTTCCTTGGATTTGGTTGAAGATGGCTATAAGGCTTGGGAGTGGAACATAAATAATGCAATGGGCCTGCTCAATAAGAATGAACTTTTCTAAGTTATAAATTCAATGCACCGTCATGAACAAGAAGAGATTCTCTCAGGCCCTCATATCCCAGACAGCTCTTTGATGGATGGAATGACCACATTAATCCCACACCCCAGCTCTTTCCCTATTACCCCATCATTTCTCCCCTACCCTTCAAATATTCACAGATCACAGAATTATTATGGTGCAGGAACAGGCCATTCAGGCCATCCTAACTGTACTGGCTCTATTATCCAGTGCCATTCTCCTGCCTATTCCCGGTGTCCTGGCACACCATCACTATCCATAAAAAATACATCCAATCCCTCCCTTGAATGCCTCAAACGGAACTGCTTCCACCATATTGCCAGGCAGTTCATGCCATACCCCAGCTATGTGCTGGGTGCAAATGTTTTTTCTCACATCACCCAATCCTGATTTGTCCCTCTCATTCTTGTATCTTGTACGAGTCGGAACAGCTTCACACTTTCTACTCAGTCCAGCCCGCTGATGATTTTGAAAACTTGAGTCAGATCTCTTCTCAGTTTTCTCTTCAAGGAGAACAGACGCATCCTCTTCAATCTATCCTCATAACTGAAGTTCCTCATTCTTAGAACCACTCATTATTCCTCCTGTATTATAAATTGTGTGATCATTTGGCATTCTTGCTCTTGTCCAGATGTGTGCAATACTTCAGCAATATGTGTCATAGAGATGTACAGACCCTTCAGTCCAACTTGTCCATGCTGACCAGATATCCCAAATCAATCTAGTCCTATTTGCCAGCATTTGGCCCATATCCTTCTAAACCCTTCCTATTCATGTACCCATCCAGATGCCTTTTAAATGTTGTAATTGTACCACCCTCCACCACTTCCTCTGGCAGCTCGTTCCATACACGCATCACTCTCTGTGTGAAAAAGTTGCCCCACAGGTCCCTTTTAAATCTTTCCCCTCTCATCTTAAACCTATGCCTCTCTAGTTTTGGACTCCATCACCCTGAGGACAAAAACATTGTTTATTCACCCTATCCATGCCCCTCATGATTGTATAAACCTCTATAAGGTCACCCCTCAGCCTCCGACACTCCAGGGAAAATAGCCCCAGCCTATCCAGCCTCCCCCGTAGCTCAAACCCTCCAACCCCGGCAACATTATTGTAAATCTTTTCTGAACCCTTTCAGGTTTAACAACATCTTTCCTATAGCAGTGTTTGGGGAGTCAGGACGTGAGTTGCTCACTGCAGTCTTCCTAGCTTCTGACCAGCTCTGAGAACCACTGTATTTTTACAAATATCCCAAATCAGTTTCTTGTCAATGGCAATCCTAAGATATTGAAAGTGGTGGATTCAGTGATGCGATGCTACTGAATGTCAGGAGTAATGATTAGATTGTCTCTTGTTGGTGATGGTCATAGCCTGGCATTTGTGTGGCACGAATGTTATTTGCCACTTGTCAGCCCAAGCCTGGATATTGTCCAGATCTTGTTGCATGTGAACACGGACTGCTTCAGTATCTGAGGAGTCACGAATGGTGCTGAACATTGTGCAATCATCGGCGAACATCCCCACTTCTGACTTTATGATGGAGGGAAGGTCAGTGATGAAGCAGCTGAAGATGGTTGGGCCTAGGACACTATCCTGAGGAACTCCAGCGGAGATGTCCTGAGCTGAGATGACTGACCTCCAACAACCACGACCATCTTCCTATGTGTCAGGTATGACTCCAACCACCAGAGAACTTGTCCCCTGATACCCATTGATTCCAGATTTGCTCGGGCTCCTTGATGCCACACTCAGTCAAATGCAGCCTTGATATCAAGGGCTGTCACTCTCACCTCCCCTCTGGAATTAAGCCCTTTTATCCATGTTTGAGCCAAGGCTGTAATGAGGTCAGGAGCTGAGTGGCCCTGGCAGAACCCAAACTGGGCGTCACTGAGCAGGTTATTGCTGAGCAGGTGCTGCTTGATAGCGCTGTTATTGACACCTTCCATCACTTTACTGATGATCTAGGATAGACTGATGGGTTGGATTTTTGCCTACAGGACGTAAACTTCAAGTTGTCCAAATTTCAAGGATTAGGAGTACATCTGAAAAGGGTTTGGAGATGGTGGAGGCCCTGGGAGGAGACTGTCCATGAGGGAGTCCTGCACTGTTCCATCAAGGAAGATGTTGCCTGACACAGGTTAACGTGACTCCTGAGACACCTGCACTTAGAGTCATAGAGGCTTACTGCTCAAAAAAAGGCCCTTTGGCCCATCGAGCCTGTATTAGTCAAGAACAACCATCTAACTATTCTAATCCCATTTCCCAGCACTTGGCTCATAGCCTTGGTGTTACACTTTTTTCTTCTTTATTCATTCCCAGGATGAGGATGTTACTGACTAGGCCCAGCAGTTATTGTCCATCCCTAATTGCCCAGAGGGCAGTTATACAGTCATAGAGTCATAGAGATGTACAGCATGGAAACAGACCTTTCAGTCCAACTTGTCCACCCTGACCAGATACCCTAAATTAATCCAGGTGTAGAGCTGGATGAACACAGCAGGCCAA
>NW_025965875.1:0-849 GCF_021869965.1 Rhincodon typus | reverse complement strand
GGTTTGAGGGGCTGAGGGTGAGAAGGTTTGAGGGGCTGAGGAAACACTCTAACCAGAAGCTGCCCCCTCCCAGTGCCTGGACAATCCCAGCTTCAATCGGTTCAGATCCAGAAATAACCCTTTCTTCCCCTGGGAGAGCTCACCCTGGGGTCAACAACTGAAGTTTCATTTTGTGGTTCTCCCTCCCTCCTTCCCTCAGTCCTTCTCTCTCTCACTCTCTCTTGCTCGTCTGTTCCTCCCTGTCTTCCCTCATTTTCCTTCTCTCTTCCCATTCTGTTCTTCATTCTCTCTCACCTCTTCTATACCTCCTGCTTCCTTTCTTCATTCCCTCCCTCCTCTCCTTCACTGCCTCCAACCAGCTTCTCTCTCTACTGTTCCTATCTCTCTCTGTCTCTCTTTTCACCTCCTGCTCTCTCTGTGCCTCCCTATACTTTTCCTATTCTCTCCTATCTGTCCTGCTCTCTCTCTCTGTCCTGCTCTCTCTCAGTCTCTCTTTCCTTTTCTCTGTTTGTTCTGCCCTCTCTCTCTGTCCTGCTCTTCTTCCTTCTCTGTCTATCCTATTTCTCTCCGCCCTCTTCCTCCTCTGCAGTAGACCCATCTCTCCTGCCACTCTCTTTCTCTAAACCTCCTCTGCTTCCTTGTTCCTACCCTTCCAGTCATTTCTTTTCTCTCCCTCTCCCTTTGACCCTCAATAACTTTCCTCTTTGATAGTTTTATATAATTCTTTACCATTTTGTTCCCTGCCTTTTGTATCTTGTTTAATATTCTCCCGTTGTTTCACTGAAATTTGGGGAGAAATGCAGAAAGACAGTTTTACAATCAAACCTGGAATGATTTGTATTCAAATCC
>NW_025965874.1:100560-101000 GCF_021869965.1 Rhincodon typus | reverse complement strand
TCAACACACGTACCAAATGCAAAGCGGATTTTTTTGAAAAAAAAGGCAATGAATTACCTCATAAATCTGTGGGAGTGAGTGTGATATGATGTAGTCTTTCAACACGGGATCTGCGAACTTTAAGAACACCATTGCAGCAGCTCGAGCGCAGCTTCACGGTAAGGCGAAAGCGCTCGTGAGCACCGCCTGTTTACTGTCACCATAGTAACAATCTTTGAAAAGCGAAGACCAACCGCCACCACAACGGTTCCACAGCCAGAATTCCGTATTTAGAGCTTTCCAATCTTGGTGACGGGCTCTTTTACCTTTTTTAAATTCACAATCCATTTCAAACACACCTACTCAACATGTAAGATAACAAGATGTAGAGCTGGATGAACACAGCAGGCCAAGCAGCATCAGAGGAGCAGGAAGGCTGACGTTTCGGGCCTAGACCCTTC
>NW_025965874.1:0-560 GCF_021869965.1 Rhincodon typus | reverse complement strand
TCATCCAGCTCTGCACCTTGATCTATTAAGTTAGTGTCTTGGGATTTTTTTGGGAAATGAAACATTTTGCTAACAAATTGTCAGAGTTTTATGAATTGAAATAAAAAAGTAACATCTTTTTTTTTGGGGAGCCAAGATTATATTTTACATGATCATTATGAGGAAATTATTTAGCTTTGATTCAAATTTATATATTTTTCCCTGAAATACAGCTTGTTGCTTTCTGTAGGTTGGACTGTGGATTGATGCTGGGAGCCGCTATGAAAATGAGAAAAACAATGGAACAGCTCATTTTTTGGAGCACATGGCTTTCAAAGTAAGGCACCACCTGTATTTATGAAGTACTATAGAAAGAGCAACTTTACTTTACTTAGTACTTTAAGCACCAAAATATTGAGGGAGCTTTTATTAAATGACAGTCAGATCCGAGTTAGAGTGGGGAGTAAAGTTAGATGATAAGATAAAAACAAGAACTGCAGATGCTGGAATCTGAAATAAAAATAGAAATTGCTGGAGAAACTCAGCAGGTCTGGCATCATCTGAGAGTTTTGATGTAAGGT
>NW_025965873.1:100249-101000 GCF_021869965.1 Rhincodon typus | reverse complement strand
ACTCTTATACCTATCATGTTATTTCAGTCATTTAGTTTGTCTCCAGCACCACCTTACTTTTAATTTTTTGTAATTATCTTTCTGCCTCATTTAATTGGATGATAGATCATCCCTTCACTTGTTATTCAGCTGTTGACACCTTACTCACACCGTCTGACACTCTTGGTCACCTGCAGAGGCTTATTATTTGCAATTGCATTCACACCAGTTGCATAATCTTTTGAGCTCTATAATTTCTGAGTCTGTGTGTTCTTCTCTCTCACTTCACCTGACGAAGGGGTTACGCTCCGAAAGCTTGTGATTTCAAATAAACCTCTCGGACTATAACCTGGTGTCATGTGTTTTCCGACTTTGTCCACCCCAGTCCAACACTGGCACCTCTACATCACAATTATTTTCTGTCACTGTTCTTTACCTGTTTGTCTGAAATTTTTTCTTTTCCAAGTACATGTACATATTCGCTTCCTTTTTGAAATATTTATTTTCTGATTTCACCACTCTTTCATGCAGTGCTTTCAGACCACAACAACTTGTTTCATAAAAATATGTAATTTTACCCCCCTGAATTTTTAAGTCCTGAATCCATTATCAGCATCTTGAATGTATCTTAACTTTGGAATTAAAAATCTAATGTTGAAAAAGAATCAGAGATAGTAGGAACTGCAGATGCTGGAGAATCCGAGACAACAAGGTGCAGGGCTGGATGAACACAGCAGGCCAAGCAGCATCATAGGAGCAGAGAGGCTGACGT
>NW_025965873.1:0-249 GCF_021869965.1 Rhincodon typus | reverse complement strand
TGCTTGGCCTGCTGTGTTCATCCAGCCCTGCACCTTGTTGTCTCGGATTCTCCAGCATCTGCAGTTCCTACTATCTCTGCTGCTTGGTCTGCTGTGTTCATCCAGCTCTACACCTTGCTATCTTTCTCACTCTACCTACTTCTGTTATACCCTCAGCACACCCATGAAATTTTCAAACCATACACATCTCCACTTCAATATCTTGCCTTTTTTTCCCATGGGACAAAACGGCCCATAGTCACAGAAGGA
>NW_025965872.1:100828-101000 GCF_021869965.1 Rhincodon typus | reverse complement strand
GAAGAAGGCTACAACTTTGATCAAATTTTCAGTTTAGATGAGACAGGTTTATACTGGAAGCGAATGCCATCAAGAACCTACATTTCTATGAATGAAGCGCAAGCTCCAGGCTTTAAGGTGGTGAAGGATCATATGACTGTGCTGCTGGGTGCCAATGCCAGTGTAGACTTAA
>NW_025965872.1:0-828 GCF_021869965.1 Rhincodon typus | reverse complement strand
GATTTGTGAAACTCCAATACAAACCTGATCTCTGATTTCAGGTCTAGACCCGAAACGTCAGCTTTCCTGCTCCTCTGATGCTGCTTGGCCTGCTGTGTTCATCCAGCTCTACACCTTGTTATCTCAGATTCTCCAGCATCGGCAGTTCCTACTACCCCTCCTAAATTGATATGTCCAGAATTGGCCACAATACTACAGCTCACACCTAACCAGTGTTTATGAATACTGAATACAACATCGACGCCTTTGTCCACTATCTCCGGGTCTGTAAAGCCATTCATCCCATAAAACATGACAGCAAGATCCAAACACAGTAAAATCAGGAGCCGGGAACCTGAGTAGACAGCTCCACCTGGGAAGAAAATGAAAGCTTGTGGTGAAAATAATGTACTGTGGGTGTGGGGAAATTTGATATCTGATTTCAAAAGCCTGGAAGTAAACTACCCAGGAACTGATTAGGAGCTGGTGTGACAATACTACAGCTTTAAAAGGTGTATTTTGTCCTTTTTTTTCACAAAGAAAGGTTGAGACAGAGGTACCGAGTGGTCAAAGTGAACAACTGACACTGCATTAGTAGAAAGTGGTGATTGGTGGTAAGTGGATTCTACCAATTGATCACATTTAGGCATGTTTTGACTGGTCTGTCCTATGTGTGAATCCAGACCAACAGCAATGTGGTTGACCCTGAAACGTCCTTTGAAGTGACCCCAGCAAGCCATTCAGTTGTATTGAAGAAGGTGGATTCTCATCCCCAACCTCTGCCAAGGTAATTAACTTAAGTGTCGGCCTTGCCAGCGATATTCACACATGTGAATGAATACGAAAGCT
>NW_025965871.1:99579-101000 GCF_021869965.1 Rhincodon typus | reverse complement strand
ACTGTTATACTTTATTTAGAGCATAAATCACTAAAATAATACTGCAACCTTGCCTTATATAAAACTTTGTGGCAGAGAGTCTTTTCACTCTGACCCTTAACTGACCGTTCAGACATCATGGTAATTGCGATATTTGAGGAGAATTTGACATGATATTTTATCAACTGTTGATATTTCATGTGGCCATTTGATTGACCAACAAGCATTTTTACATTGAGGTAAATAAATTTTAAAAAGCTGTAATAATTGGACAGAATAATACAATAAGCTTTGTAGTGTTTGTATATAATTTTTACTGGTTTATCAAGTGCCGGTTCATAAAGTGCTCGTCAAAACAAAGTTTAATGTACTTGTCATTGAACATTTACATTCACAATACCGATCCCTAGTTTGGTGGGATTTCCTCATGTCAGCTTTTGTTCCCACTTTCCCTGGTGCGTTGAGCTTAATCTCTATATCAATCAGCCAAGGTAGTTCTAACAATGAAATATACTCAATGTCCTTTAGTAAAGCAAAATACACGACAAAAAGTCCTCAAAAATCTTAACCATACAATGCTTACAATCACAAGTGAACCCTTTTACATGGACTTGTCTGAAGATTAGACCAGAACAGGTGATCAGCCAGCTCCATCTCAACTTCCAGTTGTTGATCAGTTGACCTCCTGAGCAAACCATTTTTTTTAATGACGAAAGCTGATTTTTACTGTTTCCATACAATGAAGGCGTACATTCAAATCTTGACAATATCCAATCTCCAGATCAATACGATCACCAGAAAACATTTCAAATGTGTTTGTTTTCCATGTTAGTTTGATCAATTAGCTCACTAAGACTTGCTTGTGTCTCCTTGGAAAGATGATCATCTCTTGCCTTTATGAACTGTGTCCTAAAATCTTAGCTTGTGCTCACTGTTCTCCATTTTGATGTCATCCAATCAGCTGTATATTTACACAACTCAAGTTCCTAACAAACTCAAATTGAGTTGATATGTAGTCCACATTATCACATCTGATTCAGTGTGCCCATTTTCAACAAAACTGCAGCTTTTGCACAGTCACTGTGACAACTCAGTCCATTACTGCTGAGTTAAAATGCTTGATATAAGCAAACAGATACATTCCTTCAGCTGAACACAAGCACGCTAAAGACCCATGATCTTCCTTTTCATTAGACCATCAACAAGTTTCACATAGTTTCTTTTTCTCATTTCAATGTAATTTAATTAACTTTACTTCAGCTAACCTAGCAAATTCCGGTTTAATTTGTATACCCATGAGAAGAAATTGAGGAGACTGGGATTATTGAATCAGAGATAGTAGGAACTGCAGATGCTGGAGAATCCGAGACAACAAGCTGCAGGGCTGGATGAACACAGCAGGCCAAGCAGCATCATAGGAGCAAAGAGGCTGATGTTTCGGG
>NW_025965871.1:0-4579 GCF_021869965.1 Rhincodon typus | reverse complement strand
GAGAGGAAACAAACAGGTCGAAGAGGCGGGGATGGGGCCAGTAAAGGTGAGTGTAGGTAGGGAGTTAGGAAGGGGATAGGTCAGTCCAGGGAGGACGGACAGGTGAAGGGGGCCGGATGAGGTTGGTCGGTAGGAGATGGAGGTGCGGCTTGAGGTGGGAGGAGGGGATAGGTGGGAGGAAGAACAGGTTAGGGAGGCAGGGACGAGCTGGACTGGTTTTGGGATGCGGTAAGGGGAGGGGAGATTTTGAAACTTGTGAAATCCACATTGATACCATTGGGCTGCAGGGTTCCCAAGCGGAATATGAGTTGCTGTTCCTGCAACCTTCGGGTGGCATCGTTGTGGCACTGCAGGAGGCCCAGGATGGACATGTCGTCTGAGGAATGGGAGGGGGAGTTGAAATGGTTCGCAACTGGGAGGTGCAGTTATTTATTGCGAACCGAGTGTAGGTGTTCTGCAAAGCGGTCCCCGAGCCTCCGCTTGGTTTCCCCGATGTAGAGGAGGCCACAACGGGTACAGCAGATGCAGTATACCACATTGGTAGATGTGCAGGTGAACATCTGCTTGATGTGGAAAGTCTTCTTGGGGCCTGGGATGGGGGTGAGGGAGGAGGTACGGGGGCAGGTGTAGCACTTCCTGCGGTTGCAGGGAAAAGTGCCGGGTGTGGTGGAGCTGGAGGGGAGTGTGGAGCGGACAAGGGAGTCACGGAGAGAGTGATCCCTCCGGAAAGCAGATAAGGGTGGGGAGGGAAAGATGTCTTTGGTGGTGGGGTCGGATTGCAGATGGCGGAAGTGTCGGAGGATGATGCGTTGGATCCGGAGGTTGGTAGGGTGGTACGTGAGGACGAGGGGGATTCTTTTTTGGTTCTTATTGCGTGGACGGGGTGTGAGGGATGAGGTGCGGGAGATGTGGGAGACATGGTTGAGGGCGTTCTCGACCACCGAGGGGGGGAAGTTACGGTCCTTGAAAAATGAGGACAACTGAGATGTACGGGAGTGGAATGCCTCATCCTGGGAGCAGATGCGGCGGAGGCGAAGGAATTGGGAATAGGGGATAACATTTTTGCAGGAAGGTGGGTGGGAGGAGGAGTATTCTAGGTAGCTGTGGGAGTCAGTGGGCTTGAAATGAATATCGGTTTCCAGGTGGTTGCCCGATATGGAGACAGAGAGGTCCAGGAAGGAGAGAGAGGTCTTAGAGATGGTCCAGGTAAACTTAAGGTTGGGGTGGAAGGTGTTAGTGAAGTGGATGAACTGTTCGAGCTCCTCGTGGGAGCACGAGGCGGTGCCGATACAGTCATCAATGTAACGGAGGAAGAGGTGGGGTTTAGGGCCGGTGTAGGTACGGAAGAGGGATTGTTCCACATAACCTACAAAGAGGCAGGCGTAGCTTGGGTCCATGTGGGTACCCATGGCTACCCCCTTTGTCTGTAGGAAGTGGGAGGAATTGAAAGAGAAGTTGTTGAGGGTGAGGACGAGTTTGGCTAAGCGGATGAGGGTGTCAGTGGAGGGGGACTGGTTGGGCCTGTGGGACAGGAAGAAGCGGAGGGCCTTTAGGCCATCTGTATGGGGAATGCAGGTGTATAGGGACTGGATGTCCATGGTAAAGATGAGGTGTTGCGGACCGGAACATTGGAAGTTCTGGAGGAGGTGGAGGGCGTGGGTGCTGTCACGGATGTAGGTAGGGAGTTCCTGGACCAAGGGGGAGAAAATGGAGTTGAGATAGGTGGAGATAAGTTTGGTGGGACAGGAGCAGGCGGAGACAATGGGTCGACCAGGGCAGTCAGTTTTGTGGATTTTGGGAAGGAGATAGAAGCAGACGGTGCGGGGTTAGGGAACGATGAGGTTGGAGGCCGTGGGTGGGAGGTCACCTGAGGTGATGAGGTTGTGGATGGTTTGGGAGATGATGGTTTGGTGCTCGGGGGTGGGGTCATGATCAAGGGGGCGGTAGGAGGAGGTGTCGGAGAGTTGGCGTCTGGCCTCGGTGATGTAGAGGTCAGTGTGCCATACTACAAATGCGCATCCCTTGTCCGCGGGTTTTGTGGTGAGATTGGGATTGGAGCGGAGGGAGCGGAGGGCTGCACATTCTGCGAGGGAGAGGTTGGAGTGGGTGAGAGGGATGGAGAGGTTGAGGTGATTGATGTCTCGATGGCAGTTGGAGATGAAGAGGTCGAGGGAGGGTAGGAGGCCTTGGGGTGGTGTCCAGATGGAGGGGGTGTGTTGGAGGCGGGAGAAGGGGTCAGTAGAGGGAGGGTTAGGTTCACGGTTGAAGAAGTAAGCGTGGAGGCGGAGGTGGCGGAAAAACTGCTCAATGTCCAAATGTGACCGGTGTTCGTTGATGTGTGGGTTAAGGGGGACAAAGATGAGCCCTTTACTGAGGACTGACTGTTCGTCATCAGTAAGGGGGAGGTCTGGGGGGATAGTGAAGACTGGGCAGGGCTGGGTGCTACGGTCTCCTCTGGAGCTGCTGGATATGGAGGCGGTAGGCGGAGTGACGTTGGCGTCGGCTGTGGGCGGAGTTGCATCGGCGGTGATGAATGGAGTTGCGTCGGCGTAGGCTGTGGGCGGGGTTGCGTCCGCGTCGGTGATGGGCGGAGCGGCGTTGGCGGTGGGGGGAGCGGGGTAGGCGGCGGCAGCAGCAGCAGTGATGGTAGGTGCGTCTTCAGTGTCTGTGGTGTTGGTCTCGGAAATGGAGGCAGTGGCACCAGCAGTGATGGCATTCGCTGTCCTGGAAGTGGGGTACCCGGCGGTGGCAGATGTGACGTCATCTGTGGGTTCTCCGACAGTGGCCTCATGGCCAACGGCGGCGGGCACATTGTGGGGAAGGTCCTGGGTATGGCTGGGGATTTGGAAGGTGGAGGAAGCCCGTTTTGGGTGGTAGGCACCAGTAGGTTTACTGTACTTACGGTTTTAAGTGTCCAATAAAGCTGAGTAGAATTGTGAGTTCAGGTTGTGGATCCTATGAAGAATAAAAAACAGGAGAGGTCATTTGCAGGTCTGGGAGAGGGAGGCTCTGAGCTGGGGTAGGCTTGATTTTAGTGCCCGGAGAGGCCAGCGCATTGCTGCGAGTGTGTGTTTCAGGAGTCACAGGGAGAAACGCTTCTGAAGGATCTCAATGCTATGAATGTAGACACTGTCAGGTTGGGGCCAAACTGGGAAGGCCTGAATGTGGACCGTAGTCCATTGGGGATGATCTGGTTCCGTAGGCAGGTACTAAGAAAGGTGATGTGGCTGTAGTACCTGGTCATGGTTTGTTGGCCACTTTGGACGTCCAGGTTCAGGAGGCCATGCCCCTGTAGATCTGGGAGTGAGCCAGAGTTGGACCTCAGGTCCATTGCAATCAGTCAGGCGATTTGTGGTTAGTCAGTTGCAGAGTTGCACAGAGATTAGTCAGGAGTCTGCTCATTCATCAATCAGGGCCGTCCCTCCAACCTGTCAGGTGGTTTCCTATAGTCAGTCTGAGGGGGTTATCAGGAACCACTGCTGTGGGGGAGAGGCAGGAGAAGTCATTTGTGGGGATTGGAAGCAACATGTTGAGTTGCAGAGGGGACGATAATTGTGAAGCGAGACAGCTTAACATAAAAGAGTGGGAAGTGATAGGTCATGGGTGGTTACTGCTGTATATCTGAGGCTCAGCAGTAAGAAGATGAGAAGGTAAATAAATGAATTGGTTGGAACAGTGGAACGATCAAGGCCAATGGAGTTTTCAGGGAGGGTAAGGAAGGAATGAACACAAAGGTTTGGGGGCAGTGGTCTCACCTGAACTGAGACGCTAAGTCTGTAACTCACTCAGTGAAGTGTGAACTGTTTTGCTTTCTATCCCATCCAAATCACTAATGTGCAATTGAAGGAAAATAGCTACCACCACATAGGAAATGGGTGGAGTAAGCATTTGTTTCTCTGAAAGAAAGAGCTTTATAAGGCCCTTCACAGGGAAACAACATTGAACAGAGACCCACACAGTGCAGGGAGGGAGTCCACGCTGACTAATCTCGGTGCAACTCTATTCTTTCTTCTAAATGGGTTGGAGATATACCATTATGATGTGATAAGGCTGTTGTGTGTACAATACCAACCTCCGTGGACAGGGGTGCAGCCGTTCACCACCCGTGGAGCAGAGCCTGAGATGTTGGAGACAGCTGTCCAAGATGGAGGTGTCAGATTTTAACTTTCATGTCAGGAATTATTACCATCAGTTTTTCTCTGGGGCACTGGAGGAAACGATACTGCAGAGAAATGAGGCAAGATTAGATATTAATGACATGTTGTTGCATGTTAAAAGCTTTCTCATTGCCCACTAGTGAAATTCCTGTCTTATCACGCAAAACTCAGTTGTAGAATTGAACTTTCTTTCACTGACATCAATAATCTAAATTTTCCAATCTTGCCATAGTTTCTCAACTGACTTGTCAACACTGATGTTGTTGAGGCTTTGGAATATTTACCCCTGCAAGAAGAGTATGGAATAAATATAATATTCATCTGAAACAAATTTAATGTAAGTAAACAGCATCCATTGATAAATGCTGAACCATTAATAGAATTATTTCAAAAAAATTACATCATGGCAAAAAATTACATGA
>NW_025965870.1:100382-101000 GCF_021869965.1 Rhincodon typus | reverse complement strand
ACCCTGGTAACATCCTTGTAAATCTTTTCTGAACCCTTTCAAGTTTCACACCATCTTTGCTTCAGACCAGAACTGAACATTGCTGAGCAATTATGACTGCTCCTGATTGGAAACGGACAGCATTGTTTGTTATTGGTCAGCTAATAACAAGTGGAAAATTCCATCCAGAAGCTTCCCCTTATTACTAACCTGAGGAATTGGCTGTGGCCTCCCTATCATTAACTCTCAATTTCCTGCCCATCAGTCAGATGGTGGATCGGGTTGGGTCAGGGATTCAGTAAGAAAATTCTTGGTCACGATGCCTGGGTTTCATAAGGTTATGGCACTGTCATCTAACCCTCCTTCGAATTCAGGGCCTAAAACATTTGCATTACAATTATTGAATGGGATAGCCAATGATCTAAAGGCTGAAAATTGATATGCATACTATACCTGCAAATCAGGCTTGCTGTAAGATATTCAGTATTTTATACCTGAATACACTTGTACCTGGCTGATCAGAGATGATTGAGAAACAGAATGACAATTAGAGATAGTAGGAACTGCAGATGCTGGAAAATCTGAGATAACGAGGTGTAGAGCTGGATGAACACAGCAGGCCAAGCAGCATCATAGGAG
>NW_025965870.1:0-382 GCF_021869965.1 Rhincodon typus | reverse complement strand
TGTGCTCTCTCATTTTGATACTGCTGGTGAAGCGACAATTGGTGGAAAAATCTAAACATGGCACTCTGGCACGTGCTTTCCTCAGTCCTGATGAATTTTTCATGTGTCCTTAATAAACATTAGGTCCCTTGCCAACACATCAGAAACAGGAAGCTTGTTTAAGATACTTACCCAGTAAGCGTACAAACCATCCACAGCTTCTAAGGTTTCTCAGACAACATTGGCATACATGGATACATAGTGATCCTGCAAAATTATTAAATTTTGACAGCAGCTCATGTCTTAACATTTGCTGAAATAAAATCTAGTTTCTAGGCTTGAGATGAGTTTGAATTACCACCTGCAATTAAAGTGTAAGTTTCACTATAACCTTCAAATAGTA
>NW_025965869.1:95042-101549 GCF_021869965.1 Rhincodon typus | reverse complement strand
GCCACACTACAGGAACGAGAGGAGAGCGGTGCAAACGAAACTTTGCTCCTAGCCAAGCTTACCGATGCGCGGAAGTTTTCCTTCCTGCACTTATCAGAACAGCCACAAGTAACGCCACGTTTAGCAGGGAGAACAGCCATGGGTGCTGGTTGGTTGGCTAAGTTTGACTCTCATCAGTCAAGGGGTTGTTGCACAGTTTAGAAAATGACATGATGCCCCAAACGTGGACCAATTGCCCCCAAAGAAGTCAGTGCATCTACCCTCCAGCAAACCCAGGTGTGTCATTATACCAATCCGGCCCCTTTCTCCCATGCGGTGTAAATTGCTGTTCCCTTTCAAACGTGGTATTCTTGCAACAGTTCTGACGTCTAAAAAG
Source organism: Rhincodon typus (assembly GCF_021869965.1). NCBI lineage: Eukaryota > Metazoa > Chordata > Chondrichthyes > Orectolobiformes > Rhincodontidae > Rhincodon > Rhincodon typus. The sequence goes on along the minus strand of NW_025965869.1, from coordinate 101,173 downwards.
TGAGAGAACCCTCTGAAGCAGCCCTCCAATTCTCATCAGCATTCAGATTTAGTAAGCTGTATTTATACTCGTTAGCCTGAACAATTATTGAGGAGTCCCATTCTGGATTGGGGTGGACAAGAAATATGGTTCCTTGATCAGATTCTAGTCTGTAACTGACTCCCGTGTATCTGATATTCTATACATAAACTCGCCTGATCCCCTCATTTAGATTCCAGCCTGTAACTCCCTCCCCGGTATCTGTTATTCTGTATATAAACCACCCGAACCCCTCGAATAGATTCCAGTCTGTAACTCCCTCCCGAGTATCTGTTATTCTGTATATAAACCACCCCGAACCCCTCGATCAGATTCCAGTCTGTAACTCCCTCCCGGGGTATCTGTTATTCTGTATGTAATCCACCCCGAACCCCTCGATCAGATTCCAGTCTGTAACTCCCTCCCGGGGTATCTGTCATTCTGTATATATACCACCCTGAACCCTCGATTAGATTCCAGTCTGTGACTCCCTCCCGCGTATCTGTGACCCTCCTGATTAGATTACCATCTCTAGCTCGCTCCCCAGTGTCGGTACCAGCCTGACCCATCACCACCAGCAAGTTGGCGTGTGCCCGCATTGGGCTATTTGACCGCAGTGTGGCCTCACAGCAGCTAAGGCTGTACGGAAACATGCCCCTCCGTCGACGACACCCCCTGCACATGACCCTCTGGCCACAGGAGGGCTGGGGTGCTGGGGGGCGTTGTGGGGGGGGCGATGGGGAGGTGTGTGGAATCTCCGTGTCCCTTGGCACCGTACCGTTCCTGGCCTTGGACTTGCAGGCAGGTTGCCAGTGAAACCCTTCAGCTTGGAGGTTTTAAACGCCCTGTCTATGTCCGCTTGTGTGTAGGCACAGATTGCAGTGGAGTTCCTGTAGAATAGAGAACACCAGAAGGATCAGTAACACCATCCCGCACTACCCCACCATGTTTGTGATCAGGCATCGCATTCGCGGTTTGACCATCGAAGATGGTCCTCCATGAGACATTTGGAAAAGGGAGCAGAGTTAGGCATTTGGACCCATCGAGTCTGTTCCACCATTCGATGTGTTTCTCAACCCCACTCTCCCGCCTTCCCCCTGTAACCTTTGATTCCCCCCTCACTCATCAAGAACCCATCCATGTCTGTCCTAATGGATAGGAAACGTTTAGAGGGACATGGAAGGTAAATGGGACTCGTCAGTTTAGGAAACCTGGTCGGCATGGACGAGGTGGGCTGAAGGGCCTGTTTCCATGCTGTATACCTCTCTGACTCTGTATTGAAGACACTCAATGACTTGCCCTCCATAGCCCTCTGCAGCAATAAGTCCCACAGATTCCCCACCCTCTGGCTGAAGAAATTCCTCCTCATCTCAGTTCTAAAGGGTCGTCCCTTCACCCTGAAGCTGTGCCCTGGGGTCCCAGTCTCTCCCACTCGTGGAAACATCTTCTCCATATCCAGTCTGTCCAGGCCTCCCAGTATTCTATAAGTTTCAATCAGATTCCCCCCGTCATCCTTCTAAACTCCATCGAGTACAGATCCAGAGTCCTCAACCACTCCTCGTATGACAAGCTCTTCATCCCCAGGATCATTTTTGAGAACCCCCTCTAAACCCCCTCCAAGGCTAGCACATCCTTCCTTAGATACGGGGCCCAAAACTGCTCATAATATTCCAAACATGATCTAGACCAGATCCTTACACAGCCCCAGCAGTACATCCCTGTTCTTGTATTCTAGCCCTCTCAAAATGAATGCTAACATTGCATATGCCTTCCTAACTGCCAACTGAACCTGCATGTTAACCTTAAGAGAATCCTTAGCTTGACTCCCAAGTCTCTGTGCTTTGCAAAGTCTTGCCACAAATTCTCATTAGTCCCTGTGGTGTGTGTAAAAATTGGGATTTGTGCAGAGACTTGTATGTGAGATCACTTTTCGAGAGTGTAACCTTATTCATAGCTTGTACCCATGGGGCAAAATAGGCACTACGCAGGGTGGGGGTGGGGAGAGGGTCCACATACATTGAAGGTAGGGGTAAGTTTATTTTTATTGGTCAGTGCATTGAGTACAGGAGTTGGGAGGGTCATGTTGCAGCTGTACAGGACATTAGTTAGGCCACTTTTGGAATACTGCATTCAATTCTAGTCTCCCTGCTATAGGAAGGATGTTGTGAAACTTGAAAGGGTTCAGAAAAGATTTACAAGGATGTTGCCAGGGTTGGAGGGTTTGAGCGATAGGGAGAAGCTGGGGCTATTTTCCCTGCACTGTTGGAGGCTGAGGGGTGACCTTATAGTTTATAAAATCATGTGGGGCATGGATAGGGTGAATAGCCAAGAATAGGTGGCACGGTGACTCAGTGGTTAGCACTGCTGCCTCATGGCGCCAGGGACCCAGGTTCAATTCCAGCCTTGGGTGACTGTCTGCTTGGAGTTTGCAGGTTCTCCCTGTGTCTGTGTGGGTTTGCTCTCGTTTCCTCCCACAGTCCAAAGATGTGCAGGTTAGGGTGGATTGGCCGTGCTAAATTGTCCCGTAATGCCCAAGGATGTGCAGGTTAGGGTGGATTAGCTGTGCTAAATTGTCCCGTAGTGCCCAGGGATGTGCAGGTTAGGGTGGATTGGTCGTGCTAAATTGCCCCGTAGTGCCCAGGGATGTGCAGGTTAGTTGCGTTAGGCATGAGAAATGCAGGGTTAGGGGAATGGGTTTGGGTGGGATGTTCTTTGGAGGGGTGGTGTGGGCCTGTTTCCACACTGTAGGGATTCGATCATCTTTTTCCCTTGGGGTGGGGGAGTCCAAAACTAGAGAGCATAGGTTTAAGGTGAGAGGGGAAAGGTTTAAAAGGGACCTGAGGGGCAATTTTTTCATAGAGAGGGTGGTGCGTGTGTGGAATGAGCTGCCAGAGGAAGTGGTGGAGGCTGGTACAGTTACAACACGGATGGGTACATGAATAGAAAGGGTTTAGAGGGATATGGGTCAAATGTTGGCAAATGGCACTAGATTAATTTAGGATATCTGGGCCAGCATGGACGGGTTGGGCCGAAGGGTCTATTTCCGCACTGTACACCTCTATTGACCTAAATGGGACCAGATCAATTTCGGATAACTGGTCAGCATGCACGAGTTTGGCTGAAGGGTTTGTTTCCGTGCTGTACAGCTCTATGACTCTATTCAGTCTTGGTGGCCCTGCATTTATCGCCCATCGTTAATTCCCCTTGAGAAGGTGGGGGTGAGCTGCCTTCTTGAACCGCTGCAGTCCACATGCCGTGGGCAGACACACAATGCCCCTTAGGGAGGGAATTGCAGGATTTTGACCCCAGCGACACTAATGGGGTAATGGGCCACATGATGTCTCCATTCCCCGTGCTCCCCCTGCACTCACCACAAACTGGAAAAGATCCCGTACACCGTGCTCCTGTGAGGCTCGTCTTCCACATGGAGGACAGCGGCGTCTTGAATATTGTTGAAGTACCTCAGCTCGGTTGGGAAGCCACAGACTAGCCGAGCCTTTAAGAAAGTGGTCCAGGAGTCTCGAGTGTTCTTCGATGTCCCCTCATCAACCTGAAGGAGGCAGCGGAGAGCGGAAAGTAAAGGGGGGTCGAATATAAGGCACAGTTACGCCTTTGGGAAATGGCTCCTAGTCTGGGCTTAGTTTGGGAATAGCAACTCAAGAGAGTCCAAATCACGAACACCATTGGCCAATTGTAAGCCTACACCGGCTCTAATTCATTCTTCCAATGCGTTAGCTGAATTGAAATTCGGTGAAATTCCATTCTCTCCCCAGGAATTGCAGGACGTTTTCAGTCTCCTCAGGTCAGTTTGAAAGCTCACACATCTCCCATTCGAGCCTCAGCTTGAGGCTCTACTCTCAGAGAGGTTCTTCAGGCCTATAACCCCACCTCCCCCCTCCCCAAACTGCACACACCAGATACAGTAATGTCCATAGGGCCTGGTCTACATTGACTGAGTTCCTTTTCTCATTCATTCACGGGATGAGGGTGTCGCTGGCTAGGCAGCGTTTATTGCCTGTCCCTAATTGCCCCAGAGGGCAGTTTAGAGTCAACCACATTGCTGTGGGTCTGGAGTCACATGTATGCCAGACCAGGTAAGGATGGCAGTTTCCTTCCCAAAAGACATTTAGTGATCCAGATGGGTTTTTTTCTTGACAATCAGCAATGGATTCACAGTCATCACTAAACTCTTAATTCCAGAGATAGTGGGAACTGCTGATGCTGGAAATAATCCAAGATAACAAGGTGTAGAGCTGGGTGAACACAGCAGGCCAAGCAGCATCAGAGGAGCAGGAAAGCTGACGTTTTGGGTCTGGACCCTTCTTCAGCTTTCCTGTTCCTCTGATGCTGTCTGACCCTTCTTCAGAAACCCCCACCCTAACTCCCCACCTACACTCACCTTTACTGGCTCCATTCCCGCCTCCTTGACCTGTCCGTCTCCTCTCCACCTATCTGCTCTTTTATCCATCTTCCATCCGCCTCCCCCTCTCTCTCTATTTATTTCAGAATCCCCTTCCCCTCCCCCATTTCTGAAGAAGGTTCCAGACCCAAAACGTCAGCTTTCCTGCTCCTCTGATGCTGTGTTCATCCAGCTCTACACCTTGTTATCTTAATTCTAGACTTCTTTTTTATTGAATTCCTGCTGTGGTGGGATTTGAACCCAGGACATTATCTGTGTTTTTGGATTAACAGACCAGCAATAATACCACTAGGCCATCATGTCCCCTAATTCCTCTAGACTCTAACGGACAGAGGTCCCTGTCTGTATTTTACCAGGACTCTAACGGACAGAAGATCCTGTCTGTATTTTACCGGGACTGTAACGGACAGAGGATCCTGTCTGTATTTTACCGGGACTGTAATGGATGGAGGCTCCTGTTTGTGTTTTACCGGGACTGTAAAAGTACGGAGGATCCGGTCTGTATTTTACTCGGACTGTAACGGACAGAGGCCCCTGCCCGTATTTTACTGGGACTGTAACGGACAGAGGATCCTGTCTGTATTTTACTGGGACTGTAACGGACAGAGGCCCCTGCCTGTATTTTACCGGGACTGTAACGGACAGAGGATCCTTCCTGTATTTTACTGGGACTGTAATGGGCAGAGGCGTCTGTCTACTTTGACAGAGACTGTAATGAAGGAAGTCCTGAGCTAATCTCGGGATCTGGTTTAATGCTTTGATCCTGAGCTTTACCTTGCACACCCGTCCAATGCAGGACCTGACGGCTCCCACCGAAACCTCACCGCCATCAGACTCACTGAAGAAAAAGTAGATCTCGTCCTTGCTGCTGTCCTTCATCCTAATCCAGGCGGATCCCACAAACCTTGGATCTGGGAACAGAAGAAGCGATAACTGGTCATGCATTAACAGCAAAGTCTGAGGAGGGGGCACGGGGAAACCAGTCTGTGTTGGAGAGCACAGGCCAGTGTATTCTGAGAGATGGAGCCTCAGTCGGAGAGGCAGGACCCTGGACAGTGCTAGCTATAGGAGCATTGACCTGGATCGAGAGTTGGGTGGAAGTCTGCAAGAGTGTGGTGCCCACTGAGTCAAAATCCTGCACTGTACCATTTCCCATCTCCCATCGGGACCCATCTCCCATCGGAACCCATCTCCCGGCCAGCTCTAATCTGGAGAAAGTACGGTGCCTTGTATCAGTTAGTAGAGTGTCCTCTCTCTCTCTCTCTGGTTTGTTCCGCACTTACCTTGAAGCCACTTGTCTTCAGTCCTCAAACTCTTCAGCCGTCCGTAGCTTCGTTGGATCGCACCGCTGCCGAGGGAGGAGTGACCGATCGCTGAGTAGAGGCTTCCGTCTGTGGTCAAGAGATTGAGAAGCATTAAGATGAAATCCAACTGGATTTCCGCTACCACTCAGGTCATTAACACTGGCATACAGGCAGCCTGTCCCAGTCAGCCACCCAGGGATCAGTGCCTTAAGGTTAGGGCTAATCCCAACGCAGGAGCAGCAGTGTGTGGCTATGTCAGGACAGAGTACAGTCCTGACACAAGACATGTCGCTGTGCTCTGTTGTAAGTTCAATCCAATGGACCCAAACCTTCCAAACCCTTTTCCCATTCACTCCCACTGTACACAATCCCAATGGACCCAAACCCCT
>NW_025965869.1:92873-95032 GCF_021869965.1 Rhincodon typus | reverse complement strand
ACCCAAACCCCTTCCCATTCACTCCCACTGTACACAATCCCAATGGACCCAAACCCCTTCCCATTCACTCCCATTGTACACAATCCCAATGGACCCAAACCCCTTCCCATTCACTCCCACTCTACACAATCCCAATGGACCCAAACCCCTTCCCATTCACTCCCACTGTACACAATCCCAATGGACCCAAACCCCTTACCATTCACTCCCACTCTACACCATCCCAATGGACCCACACCCCTTCCCATTGGACCCAAACCATTGCCTGTTTTACCCCTTTTTGAGCTCCAGTAAAGCACATTGAATAGGGCGGGTGACATTTTATTTCAGGGACGCTGGTTCTGGGGAAGGACGGAGGTGACCTTCCCGTGTGTAAATCCCCTGTCGCTCGAGTGCATGTTCCAACTGGCCTTGCTGGGTCCAGCACCCCCCATCCCCCCTTCCTGTAACCCAGCATCTCCCATGGCCAATCTACATTAAAATGTGCGTCCCTGGGCACTGGGGACAATTTAGCACGGCCAATCCACCCTGACCTGCACATCCCTGGGCACTATGGGGCAATTTAGCACGGCCAATCCACCCTAACCTGCACATCCCTGGACACTACGGGACAATTTAGCATGGCCAATCCACCCTAACCCGCACATCCCTGGGCACTACGGGACAATTTAGCACGGCCAATCCACCCTAACCCGCACATCCCTGGGCACTACGGGGCAATTTAGCATGGCCAATCAACCCTAGCCTGACTATGGGAGGAAACCAGAGCAAACCCAATACAGACACAGGGATAATGTGCAAATTCCCCACATCCGAGGGTGGAATTGAACCCGGGTCGCTGGCGCTGTGAGGCAGCAGTGCTAACCAGTGAGCCGTCTGACTGAAAGATAGCGGCCCCCACCCCGTCCCATCCCCCCAACAGTACATCATTCCCTCTGCACCGTGAGCTAGACTTGCCAGACCAGCTGAAGCACGGCATCACGGGAGCGGGTACGATGCCCACTTGAGGGCCTCCATCTGGCCTCGCCATAAGGACGCCCACCGAGGTAATAGCCTTGGAGCCCTCGCCCGTTACTAACCAATGGCGGTGGTGGAGGGTGGCTGCATTGGCGACGGCGGTGAGATCTCTCTCCCATCTTTCACAATCCCGTGTCCTTCTCTGTCAGTGGCCAATTGTGTCCCATTGTCGCGCTGTAAGACAAGAATCATAGAATCCCTACTATGTGGGAACAGGCCCTTTGGCCCAAAAAGCCCACACCGAACCTTAGAGCATCCCACGCAGACTCATCCAATCTAGGGGGCAATTTAACACGGCCAATCCACCCTAACCTGGATATCTTTGGACTGTGGGAGGAAACCAGAGCACCCGGAGGAAACCCGGAAGAGATGGCTGGATCACAGACACGTTCGGAGGAGGGCCGTGATTCTTACACATTAACAACGGGCCATGGCAACATTGTAGGAGGCAGCGTACAATTGCAAAAGGAATATGGTTGGAGGAAGTGAATGGGCAATGCTGTGGCTGGTAAAGTTTGCTGCCAGCGAGCATGAGGTTATCCATTTCGGAACAATGAGGTTAGACCAGGATAATTTCTAGATGATTTAAGGCTCGTCTTGTGAATGAATTTTTTAAAGTATCCCTCACTCAACCTTAACCGTCACAAGTAGACAGGGCAGTAAAGAGGGTGTATGGCACGCTTGCCTTCATTGGTCGGGGAATTGAGTACAAGAGTCAGGATGCCATGTTGCAGCTTTATGAGACTTTGGTTCGGCCGCACTTAGAGTATTGTGTTCAATTCTGGTCCCCACGTTCCAGGAAGGATGTGGAGAGGGTGTAGGAGAGGTTTACCAGGATGCTGCCTGGATTAGAGGGTAAGAGCTATAAGGAGAGGCTAGAAAAACTCGGGTTATTTTCTCTGGAGGCTGAGGGGAGACTTGATAGAAGTCTGTAAAATTACATAGATAGGGTTGACGGTCAGAATCTTTCTCCCCCAGAGTTGAAATGTCTAGGGGGCATGTATTTAAGGTGAGAGGGGGAAGTTCAAAGGAGATGTGAGGGGACATGTTTTTACACACAGGATGGTAGGGGTATGGAACGTGCTGCCAGGGGGTGGAGGTGGGGGCAAGTACATTAGGAGCATTTAAGGGGCTTTTAGATA
>NW_025965869.1:456-2809 GCF_021869965.1 Rhincodon typus | reverse complement strand
GGCCCACAATGTTGTGCCAATCATGATGCCAAATTAAACTAATCCCTTCCGCCTGCCCTTGGTCCATATCCCTCCATTCCTTGCATATCCATGTGTTTATCTAAAAGTCCCTTAAATGCCCCTAAAGTATCTACCTCCACCCCCACCCCCTGGCAGCATGTTCCATACCCCTGCCACCCTGTGTGCAAAAACACTGTCCCCTCACGTCTCCTTTGAACTTTCCCCTCTCACCTTAAATACATGTCCCCCAGTATTAGACATTTCAACTCTTGGGGGAAAACGATTCTGACCGTCAACTCATAATTTTACAGACTTCCATCAAGTCTCCCCTCAGCCTCTGCCGCTCCAGAGAAACAATCTGAGTTTTTCTAGCCTCTCCTTCTAGCTCATACCCTCTAATCCAGGCAGAATCCTGGTAAACCCTGTCTGCATCCTCTGCAAAGCCTCCACATCCTTGTTGTAATGTGGCGACCAAATGTTCTAAATGTGGCCAAAGTCTTATAAAGTTGTAACATGACATCCTGACTCTTGCATTCAAATCCCTGACCAACAAAGGTAAGCGTGCCGTACACCTTCTTTACCACCCTGTCTACTTGTGTAGCCATTTTCAGGGAGCTATGGACTTAAACCCCAAGATCCCTCAGTGCATCAGTGCTGCCATTAACTAGAACATAGAACAGTACAGCACAGTACAGGCTCTTCGGCCCACGATGTGCCGAACTTTTACCCTAAAACTAAGGTCTATCTAACCTCCACCCCTACCTTATACTATCATCCATATGCCTATCTAATAGCTGCTTAAATACCCCTAATGAGGCCGACTCCACTACCCTCGCCGGCAACGCATTCCACGCCCCGACCACTCTCTGAGTAAAGAACCTACCTCTGACGTCTTCCCTATATCTACCTCCACTCACTTTAAAACTATGCCCCCTCGTAATAGCTACCTCCACCCTAGGAAAAAAGTCTCTGGCTGTCCACTCCATCTATACCTCTGATCATTTTGTACACCTCTATCAAGTCACCTCTCATCCTTTGTCGTTCTAAAGAGAAAAGCCCTAGCTCTCTCAACCTTTCCTTGTAAGACCTTCCCTCCATTCCAGGCAACATCCTGGTAAATCTCCTCTGCACCTTTTCCAATGCTTCCACATCTTTCTTGCAATGAGGCGACCAGAACTGGACACAATACTCCAGATGTGGCCGAACCAGGCTTTTGTATAGCTGGAGCATAACTTCACGGCTCTTGAACTCAATCCCTCTATTAATGAAAGCTAACACACCATATGCCTTTTTAACGACTCTATCCACCTGGGTGGCAGCTTTCAGGGAACTGTGGACATGAACCCCAAGATCCCTCTGCTCCTCCACACTGCCAAGAATCTTTCCGTTAAGCCTGTATTCTGCTTTCAAGTTTGTCCTTCCAAAATGAATCACCTCACACTTTTCAGAGTTAAACTCTATCCCGCCACTTCTCAGCCCAGCTCTGCATCCTATCAATGTCCCTTTGTAACCCAGAACAGCCCTCTGCACTGTCTACAACTCAATCCACCTTTGTATCATCCACGAACTTACTAATCCACTCTTCCACTCCTACATCCAAATCATTTACAATAAAATGCAAATAGAAGAGGACCCAGAACTAATCCCTGTGGTACACCACTCGTAACTGAGCACCATAACTGTCTACTTTTCGTTAACATTTGATCTTATAAAGCACAGCACCTCATGTTCCTGGGTTAAATTCCATCTGCTATTTCTCTGCCCATATTGGCAACAGTTAGAAGGAGTGTTTCCCTGTATCTAACCCCCACAGTGGCCCTGTCTGGGGAATGTTTGATGTGGTCAGTGTAGAGGGAGGTTTACTCTGTATCAGACCATGTGCTGTCCCTGTCCTGGGAGTGTTTAATCATAGAATCCCTACAGTGTGGACACAGGCCATTCAGCCCAAAAAGCCCACACTTGCCCATCCGAAGAGCATCCCACCCTGACTCATTCCCCTACCCCTCCAGTTCCCCATGTTTAACCCAAACATCCCTGGATACCACGGGGCAATTTAGCATGGCCAATCCACCTTACTGCACATGTTTGGACTGTGGGAGGAAACCCGCACAGTCACAGGGAGAATATGCAAACTCCACACAGACAGTCACCCAAAGGTGGAATTCAACCCAGGTCCCTGGCACTGTGAGGCAGCAGTGCTAACTACTGAGGCGCCGAATGGCGGACAGTGTAAGGGAGCTTTACTCTGTATCTAACCCCGTGCTGTCCCTGTCCCTGGGACTGTTTGATGGAGGAGGGACAGTGTAGAGAGAGCTTTACTCTGTATCTAACCCCCTGCTGTCCCTGTCCTGGG
>NW_025965869.1:0-356 GCF_021869965.1 Rhincodon typus | reverse complement strand
TAATTTAGCACGGCCAATCCACCCTAACCTGCACATCCCTGGGCACTACGGGACAATTTAGCACGGCCAATCTACCCTAACCTGCACATCCCTGGGACACTACGGGACAATTTAGCACGGCCAATCCACCCTAACCTGCACATCCCTGGGCACTATGGGACAATTTAGCACGGCCAATCCACCCTAACCTGCACATCCCTGGGCACTATGGGACAATTTAGCACGGCCAATCCACCGTAACCAGCCTATCTTTGGACTCTGGGAGATATATCCATATCAACCCTGACCCCCTCTTTATACCAACACTCCATCCATATCAACCCTGACCCCCTCTTTATACCAACACTCCATCCATA
>NW_025965868.1:100463-102000 GCF_021869965.1 Rhincodon typus | reverse complement strand
AGAAAAGCGTGAAATTATTCATTTTGGAAGGTCGAATTTGAATGCAGAATACAGGGCTAATGGCAGGATTCTCGGCAGTATGAAGGAACAGAGGGATCTTGGGTTCCACGTCCATAGATCCCTCAAAGCTGCTACCCACATTGATGGGGTTGTAAAGAAGGCGTATGGTGTGTTGGCTTTCATTGGCAGGGGAATTGAGTTTAAGAGCCGTGAGGTTACGCTGTAGCTCTATAAAACTCTGGTTAGAGCACACTTGGAATTTTGTGTTCAATTCTGGTCACCTCATTATAGGAAGGATGTGGAAGCTTTAGAGAGGGTGCAGAGGAGATTTACCAGGATGCTGCCTGGACTGGAGGGCATGTCTTATGAGGAAAGGTTGAGGGAGCTAGGGCTCTTTTCATTGGAGCAAAGAAGGATGAGAGGTGACTTGATAGAGGTGTACAACATGATGAGAGGCATAGATAGAGTGGATACCCAGAGACTTTTCCCCAGGGCGGAAATGACTATTACGAGGGGCATGATTTTAAGGTGATTGGAGGAAGGTATAGGGGAGATGTCAGAGGTAGGTTCTTCACACAGAGAGTGGTGGGCGTGTGGAATGTGCTGCCAGCAGTGGTAGTGGAATCAGATACATTAGGGACAATAAAGCGACTCTTGGATAGGCACATGGAGGATAGTAAAATGTAGGGTATGTAGGGTAGATTGATCTTAGAGTAGTGTAATAGGTCGGCACAACATCGTGGGCTGAAGGGCCTGTACTGTGCTGTGCTGTTTTATGTTCTGTGTTCTATAACTGCACAGGGTCCGGTATCCCATCACCAAGTCACCCTTTATTTACACATGTACTGTAATGGACTCTGACCAGGCAGCTCAGAGCCAGTCCCTAGAATGAGGAGACCCCTGAGACTCCTGTCTATATCTGTCAGCCAGGGCTCCCTGATTGGCCCAATCAAGGATCTCATAGTCAATGGGATCCACCTGGCCATGGCATCTTTCTGGCAAGATGGCGGCATGGTAAGTCTTTCCATTTGGAGCTCCACTCTGCTCGCCAGTTCTCTTTCTCTTTCTTTCTTTGTCCCTCCTTTTCCCCCCCCGCCCCTTCTTCTCCCTCCCTCTGTAGTAATTCTACACCCCCCTCCCCCACCCCCCAACCCCCCCACCCCCAAACCCCTGTTAACTACCTGCCCTAAGTAGTCGGGAAGGAGCTGGGTTACCTCGTGGCCTGGAGCTGAACGCGCGGGTTGTGTCCCGCAGAGACAGCGGATCGAGCGAGGGCCAGAGTGACAGCAGCGGATGCAGAGTGGGCCAGCGAGAGCGGATGGAGAGGGAGCCCAGAGCTCGATTCTGGCAGAGGGACAGGGAGGGCTGGAAAACCCAGAGCGGGATTCTGGCAGAGGGATAGGGAGGGTTGGAAAACCCAGAGCGGGACTGTGGCAGAGGGATAGGGAGGGTTGGAAAGCCCGGAGCGGGACTGTGGCAGAGGGATAGGGAGGGTTGGAAAGCCCGGCGCAGGACTGTGGCAGAGGGATAGGGAGGG
>NW_025965868.1:0-463 GCF_021869965.1 Rhincodon typus | reverse complement strand
CTATCTCTAAATTATTTGTAGTTCTGTTCTATTTGATGGAGCCATGTGGATTCTGTATGAAATTGCTTTGATAATCAATTCTCCATTTAATCAGTGACAGTTTCGTAATTCAAACTCAGAAATGATTTTAGGTGTTTTATTAATGAGCTCAGTGTTGTGTGGTGAAGTTATCGATCACATGTCGGGGTTTTTTTGAGCTTGGCTTGTCTCGAACAAAACCTTCGAGAAAATTGCATTACAGTATCTGATTGCACCTTTCTTATCAAGATCTTTGGCATCCAATGAATGACTAACAGAACCTCTCACCAACATAATCTTTAAAATACCAGTCAGAGACTTGCAAATATCATTTTTTTTACTTGGTAATGGGATGTAGGACCAGCCTTTCTTGTCCACCCCTAATTACCACTTAAACTGTGTGGCTTCCTATTGTCATTTCAGAGGGCGTAAAGAGTCATTGATT
>NW_025965867.1:100867-102000 GCF_021869965.1 Rhincodon typus | reverse complement strand
ATTCATACTGTCTATCCATTCCTTCACTATCTGTTTATCATTTTTCCATATTAATAACTTTCTCTTTGGTTATGATTCTACTCTTTGATCAACTATAGCTTCTCAAATTTGATTCCTTGCCTCCACGATTCAGTTTAAAATCCTGTCCACTTCCCTAGTTATATGGTTGGCAAGAATACAGGCCCCATCAGGGTGCAGGTGGACACTGCCCATCAGTAGATCCTACTTTCCCCAGTGCTGGTGCCAGTGCCCCATGAAGAAGAACATATTCCTCCCACACCAGTCTTTGAATTATGCACTCATCTCTCTAAACTAATTTTCTTTATGCCAATTTGCACATGACTCTGATAATAATGCAGAGATTATGACCTTTAAGGTTCTGCTTCTTAATTTGGTGCCTAGCTCCTGAGACTGACTGTGCAGAACTTCACTCATCATTTCTATTTCATCGGTATTTCATCCTCTTTCCATTTAAAGTTCCTCTCTCACCCTGAACAAATTCCTGAAGCCTACAACATAGCCTTCTGAACTCTTGTTTTTCATTGCAGAGAACAGAGTTAATTCCCCTCACTATACTGTCTCCTACTACCTCTACATTCCTTCTTACTCATCCCCATTGATAGGCTTCTTGTACAAAAGTCAGTTAGCTCACCCTATCCTCACTGTCATCTTTATGAGCTGGAAGATCCTCAAACATGTTGGAGAATTATGAAGACTGACACTCCAGTGTTTCTGTCCTCTGGGTCTTCTTACCTGCCTCTCTTACAGTGACACTCTCCCGTCACTTAACAATGACCTAATCAAATGATTCTGTCCCAGAAGTATGAAGAATCTAGGTAACTTTCCCTTTCCTTGATGCATTGTAATGTCTGTAGTTCAGACTCCAGCTCAAACTCTCAGCCAAAGCTGCTCAATTCTGGAAGAGATTCTGAAAGGAGAAGTAAGAGCATCAATTTAGTCTCCAGAAACACATTAGATAAAATACACGGCAAGAAGACTTGGGAGGAATTCTTTCAGAGATAGTAGGAACTGCAGATGCTGGAGAATCTGAGATAACAATGTGTGGAGCTGGATGAACACAGCAGGCCAAGCAGCATCAGAGAAGCAGGAAGGCTGATGTTTCGGGCCTAGAC
>NW_025965867.1:0-867 GCF_021869965.1 Rhincodon typus | reverse complement strand
TGCTGCTTGGCCTGCTGTGTTCATCCAGCCCTGCACCTTGTTGTCTCTTATTATCATTGTGCTGTTTTCAAAAATAAGAGGTATTTGTTCTTAGAAAGAATAGTAAACTAACCCTCAGATGAAGGTGGTCAAGGGGACAATGGTCATCTAACATTATGAGTAGCTGCCCCATGGCCATTGGCAAATAGGTTCAGACAATTCAGCTACCTGCCCCTACAAGTACTCAGGAGGAGATGGTTCTTTGTTAGGCTGTCCTCATCAGGTGATTCTCAGACAGCTGTTTTCTCCAGATGGAAAATGACCAGAAAAAGAAGAAAAAGACTCAGGGACAGTTCCCAACACTTTGGCTACAGAGTAAGATTCTGCCCTCATAACTTCAAAGAGTCCAACACATTCCAAATCAACATCCTGTTTGTCCCTGCTGTGAGTGAACCATCCCTAATTGTCATGGTTGTATACATTCTTTGCCTAATTAATTGATGTATCATATCTAAACAAACCATCTTAATATCTAATATCTAAATATCTTAATAAACTACCAGAAATTTGCTTAAAAATTGTCAACTGTGATCACAAACCACACTCTTCCCCTAAAAATGAACAATTGTTTTTCAAGTATCTCCTGAGCAGTGATCAATAAATGATGCATATACAGTGGAACTGATCAATCACTGGACCAACGGCAACTTAAGTTAATATCTCCTGTGCATGACCTGTATGGTTTTTCCAGTATTGCTCAAGTGGTAAAGGAGGAATGAGCAGTTAAGTTAACGTGCTATGTTTAAAGTCATAACATTCATATGTAATTGTATGCAGGTTGTCTGCACTGCCACCACACTCTGCTGCGACTAAGTGGAAATGTTTGAA
>NW_025965866.1:99152-102000 GCF_021869965.1 Rhincodon typus | reverse complement strand
CCTGCCTGCAAAAATAGTAGACTCGCCAACTTTAAGGGCATTTAAATGGTCATTGGATAAACATATGGATGGTAATGGAATAGTTTAGGTTAGATGGGCTTCAGATTGGTTTCACAGGTCGGCGCAACATCGAGGGCCGAAGGGCCTGTACTGCGCTTCTATGTTCTATGTTCTATGTTCTATGTTCTAATTTGAAATTTCTCTGTGTTATGGTTGTTATCCCCTTGAGGATCCATACATATGAGATCTCTTACAAATCCGATCTCATTCTGTATTTCTAGATCTAACAGAGACTGTTCCCAGGTAGGCTTTGGAAAATACTGCTCTAAGAAGAGGAGTGCTTTGATGCACTCTACAAATTTGTCTTCCATGTTACCTTTGCCTAGTTGATTTTTCTAGTCAATATGCAGATTAAAATCACACTTGACAGTGGTAGTGCCCTTCTTACATGCCTCTATTATTTCACAATTTAGACTTTGTCCAACACTGAGACAACTCCAACCCATGACTTCTTTCTGTTGCAATTCCTTATTTCCACCCAAACTGATTCCACACGATGATCTATTGCACCTATATCACAACTCAGCGCTGCATTGATACCAACCTTTATTAATAGTACTACTCCACCACCTCCTTTTCCTTTTTGAATATTTTTACAGAATGTCAATAAGCTTTGAATATTGAGTTCCTGATCTTTGTCACCCAGAAACCATATCACTGTATTAGCTGTTAAGTCACATTCGTTTATTTCTATTTGTGACTTCAATTCATCCATCTTGTAAAAATATTTTGTGTATTCGGATAAAGAGCCTTAAGGTTTAACTTTTTACCATTAATACTTATTGGGCTTTTAATTTTGGCTGCATTCTCTGCCTGTATTGTTTGCCCCTTCCTATTACACTTTGATTATTGTTCATCTCTTAGCACTACACATCTCCTCTCTCATTTCTTATTGATTTTTTAAACTTCCTTTCAATTGAACACTCCCCCGTCCCCGGTTTAGTTTAAAACCCCATCTACAACCTTAAATGTACAATTTGCCAGCACACTGGTCCCAGCATGCTTTGAGTGAAGCCTGTCCTAGTGGAACAGTTCTCTCTTTCCCAAGTACTAGTGCTAGCGCCTCAGGAATCGGAACCAATTTCTCGCATACTAATCATTGAGCCACACATTTACCTCTGTAATTTTATTTATCCTACACCAATTTATACATGGCTCAGGTATTAATCCTGAAATTAATTAATTATTAATCCTGACCTCAGTGGTCCTGCTTTATAATTTGGCCTGGAGCTGCTCATAGCCCTCAGTAGAATTTCTTCCATAGTTCTCCCAATGTTACAGGCACCTACATGGACCTCTGTTTGCTTACCCTCCAGCCCAGAAGTGATGTTCTTAACCTTGGCACTAGACAGGCAACACTGCCTTCAGGGCTATGTATCTATTCCCCTAACTATCTTATCTCCTAATATGATTACATTCCTCTTTTCTTCTCTCACTTTGAATGGCCCTCTGTACCACCATGCTTCAGTCAGTTCACACAACTTCTCTGTAGCCTGATCACTCATTCACAGAATCTCTAGAACAAGAATCTATTGACAAGTATCCTTGATGAGGGTCCTTCAAAGCTAGGTTCCGGACCCTAATATCATTATCAGTCACCCTCCTGTCCCTGACCACAAATTTGATGTATTTAATCTAAGACATGTGACTGAAACAGTGCCCAGGTAACCTTTCATCCTTCCTGTAGTGTTGCAGTATCTATAGTTCAGTCTCCAACTCATCAGCTCTGAAGCAAAGTTCCTGAAGCAGCCTATACTTGTTGCAGATGTGGTCATCATGGATCACACTGGCATGAGCTACTAGTATAATTCATAACATCATAGAAGCAGGATTATTGCTTAAATAGACAAAGCATTGGAAAGTTGTCAAAACCTCTATAATTTCTAGTTGTTTGGGGTATGAGAAGGGATCAGAAAGTGAATAAGTTAAACTTGTACTGCAGTCAATCCTATTCAAACACTGACAGAACTTGACTAACATATTCCATTAACGGACACCCATTTTTGTCAAGTTGTCTTATCTATTTCATTAAGTTTTCAATAAGACCCCGAAGTCTCAGCCCAATTGATGGACTCATCACAGATGCCATTATATCACAATTTCCTATTGGCCATTCCCAGGAAAATGAACATTGTCCATGCTGAGGGCAACAGCTTTACTGGATTTGCTTTGTTCATTGTCAAGGTCATTTTGACACTAATCATCAGAAACTGCAATAGGTTTTGGTACCTGATCGTTAGTCAATTGTACATTGACAGTACCCCATTTATCTCAACTGACCACCTTCTTGTCGCTCTCTCTCTCTAGTTCCCTCTCAAAGACTCTCCATAATAAATGAATATACTTGATGCTCCCAGCAGCTAAAAATTGGTATGAGAGCCTTTGAGGAGCTAATCCTTATCCTGACTCAACTGAGCAGTCCAGGAGCATTTCAGTCTGGATTCGGAATGGTTCTATCCATAAATAGTTAAGATCTCTCCGCAAAACATTCCCAGTGACAGAGGGTCTAGAATGACGGGTGGTAGATACAAGATTAAATTAAAGAGATTGAGGTCACAAAGTAGGAAACGCAGCTTTTACACAGGGGGTGTAAGGCTATGGATTGCATTACCAGAGTTACTGATTAGTACAAACAGAATGCGACGTTTAAGGACCAAAAGAACTGCAGATGCTGTAAATCAGGAACAAAAACAAAGTTGCTGGAGAAGCTCAGCAGGTCTGGCAGCATCTGTGGAGGAGAAAACAGAGTTAACGTTTCGGGTCCGGTGACCCTTCCTCAGAACATGGA
>NW_025965866.1:0-4152 GCF_021869965.1 Rhincodon typus | reverse complement strand
GGCTATGTTACAGTGCTGAAGGGGATGGAGTGAGGCTACGTTACAGTGCTGATGGGGATGGAGTTGGGCTATGTTACAGTGCTGAAGGTTGTGGCATGGGGCTATGTTACAGTGCTGTAGGATGTGGTGTGGGGCTATGTTACAGTGCTGAAGGGTGTGGAGTGGCGCTATGTTACAGCGTTGATGGGGATGGAGTGGGGCTATGTTATAGTGCTGTAGGATGTGGCGTGTGGCTATGTTACAGTGCTGAATGGAATGGAGTCAGGCTATGTTATAGTGCTGAAGTTTGTGGAGTGGGGCTATCTTACATTGCTGAAGGGGATAGAGTGAGGATACGTTACAGTGCTGATGGGAATGGAGTGGGGCTCTGTTACAGTGCTGTAGGATGTGGAGTGGGGCTATGTTACAGTGCTGAAGGGGATGGAGTGAGGCTACGTTACAGTGCTGATGGGGATGGAGTTGGGCTATGTTACAGTACTGAAGGGAATGGAGTGGGTCTCTGTTACAGTGCTGTAGGATGTTGAGTGGGGCTATGTTACAGTGCTGAAAGGTTTGGAGTGGGGCTATGTTACAGCGCTGATGGGGATGGTGTGCGGCTATGTAACTGCGCTGAATGGGATCGAGTGGGTCTGTTTTACAGTGCTGTAGGGTGTGGATTTGGGCGATGTTACAGCGCTGAAGGTTGTGGACTGGGGCTATGTTAAAGCGCTGAAGGGAATGGAGTGGTGCTATATTAAAGCACTGAAGGGAATGGCGTGGGGCTATGTCACAATGCAGAAAGGTGTGGAGTGGGGCTATGTTACATTGCTGAATGTTGTGGAGTGGGTCTATGTTACAGTGCTGAAGGGGATTGAGTGGGGCGATATTACAGTGCAGAATGGTATGGAGTGATGCTCTGTTACAGTGCTGAAGGGAATGGAGTGGGGCTATGTTATACTGCTAAAGGATGTGGAGTGGGGTATGTCGCAATGCTGAAGAGTGTGGAGTTGTGCTATGTTACAATGCTGAAGGGGTTGAGGTGGGGCTATTTCACAATGCTGAAGGGTGTGGAGTGGGGCTATGTTACAATGCTGAAGGGTGTGACGTGGGAATATGTTACAGTGCTGAAGGGGATAGAGTGGTGCTATGTTACCGTACTGAAGAGACTGGTTTGGTATAATGTTATAGTCGTGGAAATAGGCAGTTTTTGTGCCAACGCAGATAAATGATTGGAAACTCATCTCAGTGCCTAATTCAGTACCACGACTGTGATGGGTCTCGTTTAGCATCGGCTATAATTTGTGAGAGGACCAGATTCAGTAACTAAAGAATGGAGAAGGTGGCAGGTACAGAAGGTAACAGTTTCAGTCTTTCCAATATCTTGTTTAACAATAGTCCAGTAACATTAGCACTACATCAGTCTCACTTTCACCACACTGCTATCAGGCAGGTAGTGTTACAACTGGAACACGGTTTTCATAATTCATTCAAATTTCTAAACACAATTTAATCTTAGAAATTACTAGAAGAAAACAAGAATGCAGAGATTTTCATCTTACACACATCAAGACCATGATGCAAACAAAAACCAGTTCGAAAACACGTACACTTTTTTATGCTACCTGAGAAGAGGGTTCTGATTTGTAGAACCAGTATAGGTATGGTGATCCAGCAAGCGCAGTTATCTGTCAATCTTCATTCTCAGACGAGGCAGATAGATTCTGATTGGTCAGTGCGTTGCCATGAGAATGCAGCAACAATTGGCAGTCTTCATGACCCCTTTCTTCATGAAAAATGTGTAAAGTGGACATAAATTCCTTTTGCTTACATAGAACAGGATGCTATGTATTAATATAATTAATCAGTTTCTTTACTTGTGAACACACAGACTCCAATTCATTATAAATAATATCATAGGCCATTCACCACCAGTCTGTATCTAAATATCTTGTGTTGAACATGAAGGGATCATACCTCAAAGTCTCTTTGGGCCATGCTTAAAAAATCCTTGCTCCTGAAAGCACATGTCACAGTTGGTTGAGTAAATTCAAAAGCCTTTCATAATCCTGTGACCAATCGGAACTGAATGCAATAATCTCAGGATTATAAAACTTCATCTGACCAATTGCAGGTGCTATTTTTCCACATCCCTCAAAGTTCTTCCAACACACCCCATGTTCACTGCCATCTCTTAACCAATTAAAACTGGGCAACAAACACAACCAATCAACAACCAAGAAAAAACAGTTCATAACATCACTGAAATATTTGTGGTCTTTTCAGCTACAATCTTGCTTTCTCGATAACCCATAAATAATGGAATAAAAATATGTTTAATAACAGAATAAGCATTTTTTAAAGGTCACAGAATTTGCAATATCATGGAACTTATACATTGAACATTTTGTGTTTCAAATGTCTTGACTAACATTTTACTACACAACAAAAATAGATTATGCTGGAACGACTGACTAGATCAGGCACCTGAGAAAGAAACAGCTAATGTTTCAAGTGAATAACCCTCATTTACCACAAGAAATTGGTGCCTCAGATAAAGTCTGACATCAGGTCTCACAGCCTGAACAAGTCACATCCTTTAACCACAACGTTCAAGAGGAGGTGAGGACATTAATCCTGCATATCACCAGGCTGCCTCTCAATACAGGTACAGGCAATAATTTTAATATCAATGAAAGAGACACTGAGCTTAATTCTCTTTAGCTATTTGAAGATTTAAATGTGCCAAAGTTATTCAAGTTAACCCAATGTTGCAATCATGAGAGTGAGTTTGGGTCAGAGACTAGGGTGTTGAACTCTACATGGTCATGGATTTCCTTCAGACAAGCATTTTGATCTGAATGTTAGTCCAGACATTTTAAATCCAGTTGAATGTAAATGTTGCTCTAAATGGGAAATTGTGGCTCTTTGGTGGAATTTGATTCAGTTGGTATACTGATTGAACATGGAATCATAAAATCATACATTACCGAAGAGTCCCCTCAGCCCATCGTGTCAGCGCTGACAAAGCTAGTTTAAATCTACACTAATCCCACTTTCCATCACAGCCTTGATACTTATGACACTTCAGTTATGACACGTCAAGTGTTCATCCAAGTACCATATAAAGATTCTGAGGTTTCTTGCCTCAATTACCTTCCCTGGCAGTGCACTCAGAATCCCATCATGCTCTGGGTGAAATTTCTTTCCTCAAATCTCCTCCAAACCTGCTGCATTTCACATTAAAATTGTGCCCTTTTATTACTAATCCTTCAACTAAGGGAAATAGCTGCTTCCTATCCACCCCATCCATGCCCCTCATAATTTTACACACCTCTGAGACATTCCCCCTGCCCCCAACCTTCTCTGCTCCAAAAACAATCCAGCTTTACTTTAGAGCTAAAATTCTCCATCCCAGGCAATATCCTAGAGAATCCCCTCGGCACCCTCTCCAGTGCAATCACATCCTTCCTATAACATACTTACCAGAACTGCACACAGAACTCCAGCTGCAGCTTATCCAAAGTTTTGTACAGCTCTAATAGAAACTCGAAATTAAGAAAAAGAACTGTGCATCCTGATTTAATGATACTATGGTTTTAAGAAGTGTATTTTGCCCTTTTTTTATGAATAAAGGCTGAGACAGAGGTGATGAGAGGTCTGCTCAAAAGCCAATGAAGTAAACAGCTTGTGAGGCCTTGGATTTTTTTAAAAGTTGGAACAAAAAAAGCATCCTGAAAGGTGGGCTCAAGCTCCCACAGAAGCAGAAATTTTTTAATATAGTTTCAGCCTGCAGTGCAGTTACTTGGATCTTGAAGGTGGATGTGGAAGCTTTTATTGCTCTCTCTGTTACAGCTAAAAGCTGGGGTTCTCTTCCTGCTGCTAGAATTTCGTGTGAGACAATCTATTTTATTGAATTTGCCTTTGCCAAGGGTGTGTTTATGGAACGTTAATATATTGGAAC
This sequence comes from Rhincodon typus, assembly GCF_021869965.1. Lineage (NCBI taxonomy): Eukaryota > Metazoa > Chordata > Chondrichthyes > Orectolobiformes > Rhincodontidae > Rhincodon > Rhincodon typus. Next base: position 212 of record NW_025965866.1, on the reverse strand, counting down.
AGTTAACTAGTAGTAGTTAATTTATATATTATCTTGTTAAGCATTTTGATAGAGTTGCAATTAAGCCAATTCTTTTATTTTGTCTGTGTTTTAATTATAGTATATGAATAAAGTGTGTTTTGCTTCAAGCCTGGTAGTTTGATCAATTGAGTTGCATCTGGAACACAATGCCTTACACTTACCTTTAAAATAAGAAAAGGTTTGGGTCTAGA
>NW_025965865.1:100918-102000 GCF_021869965.1 Rhincodon typus | reverse complement strand
AATGCCTGGAACATATTGCCAGGGGAGTTGGTAGAAGTAAGTACGATAACAACGTTTAAGAAGTATTTAGTCACACATAAATAGAGGGGTACGGACCACATGTGAACAGAAGCAATTCGTTTAGAATGGTAACATGGTCAACATTGACATGGCAGGTCAAAGAGTCTGTTCCTGTTCTGTACTGTTTCATGTTCACTGCTTGAACAAGGCAACAGTATAAACAAAACTTGCAATGAGTCCCAGTAAATTGTTTTGAAAAGTGCAGCAACTCCTTATACAGTCATCGGTTGAAAGCAAACTTTTTCCCATTTCAATCCACAATCCAAAATAAAGATGGATAAAAAGATGTGATGTTTATAATCCAGTACCCCAGGCACAGTCTCACCGATGCTCTGCGTAGTTTAAATTTTTGAGTTTAGGCTGAAAGGGAATAAAATTGCTCCACCATTGGACTTTTACTGCCAGCTGTAAATTGCAGGGCAACCAAAGAAAATGATGGGAAAGATGGCATCCTGTGCCCCTTGGGAGATGAGTGTACATTGAAGTTGTGAAAGAATTGGAAGTTGTTATTGTTGGAGGCAGAGTATGAAAGCTTAAAGAGGAGGCGTTTGCAATACAGAGTCAGGAAGAGGTCAGTAAACAATGACAATAACTAGTTGAATTGAATTCATTATCAGTTTTTCAGTTAACCACCAACGCCTCAGAGATTATAGCCCGAGCGTATTGAAAGATTGTCTTATCTGCAGAGTGAGGCATTCTCTAATGTAACGATCCACTCGGTTTGTTCCTGGGCTCATCCAGGGATTTGTAATCAGACTGGATCAGTGATTTGTTTGCAAGTTGAGGTGGAAAGTGATCACTTGGAAGCAGCCCCTTTTCTGCAAAAACAACTGCCTGCTTAGAGTTTGGGGTCCATTTTAGATTCCTTCCCATTTAATTTGGTTGCTACATGTTGATGTGATTTTGAGCAGTGTTGTACATTGTGCAACCATTTCACGCACAGTTTCTGAATGGACAAACACCCATGGATGGGCAGTGTTGGCATAGTGGTGTTATCGCTGGACTGTTAATCCAGAGACCCA
>NW_025965865.1:0-918 GCF_021869965.1 Rhincodon typus | reverse complement strand
TGTGTGAGTGTGAGTATGTGTGTGTGTGTGTGTGAGCGTGAGTATGTGTGTGTGTGTGTGTGTGAGTGTGAGTATGTGTGTGTGTGTGTGAGTGTGAGTATGTGTGTGTGTGAGTGTGAGTATGTGTGTGTATATGTGTGTTTGGTGAGGTTGCTGTTGTTGCAAGGAAATTATTCTTCAGTTACACAGGGCATTGGTGAGAACACATCTCAAATATAGTGTGGAGTTTTTGGTTTCCTTATATAGAAGGGGTTGAGAGGAGATTTACTGGATTGATTCCCGGACTGAGTGGGTTGTTTGATGAGGAAAGGTTGGACAGACTGGGCTTGTTTCCACGGGAGTGTATAACAGTGAGGGGGTGACTGACTGAAGTGTGTAAGATCCTGTATGGTCTTGACAAGATGGATGTGGGATGGATGTTTCCTCTTGTGGGTCAGTCCACCTTTCAGGACAGTGATGAGGAGAAATTTCTTCTCAGAGGGTTGTGTGAGTTTGGAACTTTCTGCCTCAGAAGGTAGTGAAGGGGGGTGCTCAGTGAATATTTTTAACGTGGAACTGGAAAAATTCTTGTCAGGAAGGGGGATCGGGGGTTTTGGGGAGAGACTTGAATGTGGAATTTGAAACACAAACAGATCACCCATGGTCTTGGTGAATGGCTGAGTAGGTTCAAGGAGTCAACTGGCCTGTGCCTCCTCCACATAGATATGTCTGTATGATGGGATCTGGTATTCAAGAGGTGTGAACCGTTGTAAAATGTGGAGCCTTGGTTGCAGAAAGCCATCACTGAGTCTTGAAGGCAATAAATTCAAACCTCACTTATTTCACTGAAATAAAATGGATATCAACAGTGATTAAATGAAGCAAAGGTATTAAAATAGTTCCTGGGAAAGTCATAATTCTTTGCAATGCCTTACAGTG
>NW_025965864.1:100333-102000 GCF_021869965.1 Rhincodon typus | reverse complement strand
AGTTACTTCATTAATGTAAAAGTGTATTTTCTTTAGTCTGATGTATTAATTCCTATTGATAGTATTTGATCTATGTTGATTTTACCTTTTTTGTTACAGTAAAACAACTTAAAATATGAAATCTTATCTTTCAGCATTTTCCATGTTGGAAAATTCATCTTTTTATAAATGAGATAACATTTATAAACATTATCAAACTCTATGGGAATCATAAAAACATACAGTGATCAGGAACCTTGAGCTGAAATAGTCATAAATGCTTAATGGTCAATGCTAACAGCATTATGACATGACAATTTGACTCAATGAAAAACTGACAGCCATTCCCTTATGAATCTTTTCTTGACGCATTTCTGTTTCTTTCACCTACATTTATTTTATTCATTCATAAAGTGTGGACATCATTACCTCAAATAACATTTATTGCCCATACCTAATTAACCTTAAGAATATGGTGGTGAGTCACCTTCTTGAACTGCTACAGTCCATGGGGTGGCAGGTACAGCGACAGTGCTGTTAGGAATGGAGTTCCAAGATTTTGACCCAGTTATACTGAAGAAGTGGCCACATAGTTCAGGATCATAGGAGCTTGGAGATGAACTTGCAGTTACTGGTGTGCCCAATCATCTACTGAATGTCCTTCTAGATGGTAGAGATCGCAGATTGATGCCAGTCAAACAGGGTGATTTGTCCTGGATGTTGAGTGTCTTGTTGTTGATGCTGCACCCATCCAAGCATATGGAGAGGGCTCCATCACAATTCAAAGTTGTGCCTTGTGGATGGTGGACAGGCTTTAGAGAGTCACGAGATGAGTTATCTATCACAGAATTCCAAACCTCTGAATCACTCTTGTAACCAAATATTTTTATGGCTGGTCCAAGTCAGTTGTTGGCCAATGAGAACGTGGGTGGCATGGTGGCTCAGTGGTTGCACTGTTGCCTCACAGCACCAGGGACCCAGGTTCAATTCCACCCTTGGGGGACTGTCTGTGTGGAGTTTGCACATTCTCCCCTTGACTGCGTGGGTTTCCTCTGGGTGCTCCAATTTCCTCCCACAGACCAAAATGTACAGGTTATGTGGATTAGCCATGCTTAATTGCCCAGAGTGTCCAGGGGTGTGTAGGTTAGGTGGATTAGCCATGGGAAATGCAGGGTTACAAATGCAGGGATAGGGAGATGGGTCCAGGTGGGATGCCCTTCAGACGGGCGGAGTGTGGACTCAATGCACCAAATGGCCTGCTTCCACATTGTAGGGATTCTACGATTCTAACCCCCTAGTATGTTGAGAGTCAGGGAATTCATGATGACAAGCCTGTTGGATATCACCTTACTCTATGCCTCGGCTAATAAATGATTTGGCGGTGCCGGTGTTGAACTGGGGTGGACACTTCACCTGACAAAGAAGCAATGCTCCAAAACCTTGTGATTTCAAATAAACCTGTTGGACTATAACCTGGTGTCGTGTGACTTCTGACTTTGGCTAATAAGGTTCAATTTACAAACTGAGTGCTAGCAATCATCTTCCTTTAGCTACATCAAGTGAGATGGACAGCATTTTTGATATAACAAGGTGTAGAGCTGGATGAACACAGCAGGCCAAGCAGCATCAGAGGAGCAGGAAGGCTGACGTTTCGGGCCTGGACCCTTCTTCAGAAATGGGGGAGGGGA
>NW_025965864.1:0-333 GCF_021869965.1 Rhincodon typus | reverse complement strand
CTCCTCCATCCCTCTTCTATCCGCCTCCCACTCTCTCCCTATTTATTTCAAAACCCCCTTCCCCTCCCCCTTTTCTGATGAAGGGTCTAGGCCCGAAACGTCAGCCTCTCTGCTCCTATGATGCTGCTTGGCCTGCTGTGTTCATCCAGCCTTGCACCTTGTTGTAACGAATTGTTCCTGTTCAGATTTACTATTTGCCTACCTTTGTTTATAATTCCTGATTCCAAAGGAAGCACCACTGTTATAGTATTTATAATATTGATGTCTTGCAAAATTTAGCACATTGGTCTGCCTCATGATGACATGTAAGTCATGCCCCTTAGCAATGGATCC
>NW_025965863.1:101656-102000 GCF_021869965.1 Rhincodon typus | reverse complement strand
AGGAGCAGGAAAGTTGATATTTCGGGTCAGGACCCTTCTTCATCTTCTTTTTCATTCACTCATGGGATGTGGACGTCATTGGCTGAGCCACTATTTCTTGCCCATCCCTAATTGCCCCTTGAGAAGGTGGGGGTGAGCTACCTTCTTGAACCACTGCAGGTCATGTGCTATAGGTTCACCCACAATGCCTTGGGTGTGGGGATTAATTTCAGGATTTTGACCCAGCGACTGTGAAGGAACGGCGATATATATCCAAGTCAGGATGGTGAGTGGCTCGGAGGGGAATTTGCAGGGGGTGGTGTTCCCATGTATCTGCTGCCCTTGTCCTTCTAGATGGAAGTGGT
>NW_025965863.1:0-1656 GCF_021869965.1 Rhincodon typus | reverse complement strand
GGACAGCACGGGGTTAGATACAGGGACAGCACGGGGTTAGATACAGGGACAGCACGGGGTTAGATGAAGCTCTCTGTGTTACTAAGTCTGGACAGTGGCTGAATGCTTTGAACTGCAGTTGAAGTTGCCATCACAGGGATTCCATGTCTTTGATCGCAGATCACAGTGTCCCTCTCGTGTGGAAACAGGCCATTCGGCCCAACATGTCCACACTGACCCTCAGAGCATCCGACCCAGACCCATCCCCCTATAACCCACCTAATCTACACATCCCTGAACACTACTGACAATTTAGCATGGCCAATCCACCTCGCCTGCACATGTTTGGACTGTGGGGGGAAACCAGACCATCCAAGGTGAGAGTAGGCAATGATTAAATAGATTAGAATCCCTACAGTGTGGAAACAGGCCATTCAGCCCAACAAGTCCACACCAACCCTCTGAAGAGCATCCCACCCAGACCCACCCCCCTACCCTTTCCCTGTAACGCTGCATTTCGTGTGGCTAATCCACCTAATCTACACATCCCTGAACACTATGGACAATTTAGCATGGCCAATCCACCTAGTCTACCCATCTTTGGACTGTGGGAGGAAACCAGAGCACCCGGAGGAAACGCACGCAGACACGGGGAGAATGTGCAAACTCCACACAGTCGCCCGAGGCTGGAATTGAACCTAGTTTATCCGGCACTGTGAGGCAGCAGTGTTAACCACTGAGCATACCACTAACCGTACTGCTCCCAACAAGTTTTAATTTGAAATTCCAGAGTTTGTTGGTGTATGAACACCATGTTGGAATGTTGGAAACAATCACGATCATGGCTGATCATTCAACCCAATAGCCTAATCCTGCTTTCTCCCCATAACCTTTGATCCCATTCCCAAGTGCTATATCTAGCCGCCTCTTGAATACGTTCAATGTTTTGGCATCAACTACTTCCTGGGGTAATGAATCCCACAGGCTCACCACTCTTTGGGTGAAGAAATGTCTTCTCATCTCCGTCCTAAATGGTTTACCCTGAATCCTCAGACTGTGATCCCTGGTTCTGAACACACCCACCATCCTAACATGGTAACTTAAGAACAGGATTAGCTCAAAGCAGAATAGTCCCTTTGGCTTCTCAAGATAGCTCTATTAATCAACTTGATTATGGCTGATCTGTTCTGTCAGGTCTGTCTCCTTGTCTTTCCACCCTGTGAGTCTCTAATACCGAAGAGATGTTTTGTTCTCAGTCTGGGAATGGCTAGCTCCCTACATCCACAGGCCAATAAGAGATTGGGTGCAGATGCATCCCAGCCAAAGACAGCAGCTTGAATATTGACTGTGTGAGAGATACTGGGGAGGAATCTTACTGCTTCGCTTTGCGAGGGGTGATGTTGAATGGAGGTCCTGGGGGTCCAAGTGACTTGGGAAAGATGTCCACCCAAAGTTGAATCTTGCCCTAAAGAACAAAGAACAGAAGTAAATACACTCTGTGGACCATTACATACATATTATGTCAGGATGGTTTCATGAGAAGGATCTTAATCCACATTGGTTCCTTGATCGCACTTTCTTATCTACCATTTTATATTACAGCTTCTTCACTCATTCATTGCATGTGGGCATCACTGGCTGGGTCAGCATTTATTGCTCCGTCCCTAATTACCCTTC
>NW_025965862.1:100934-102000 GCF_021869965.1 Rhincodon typus | reverse complement strand
TAAGAGAGATTTGTATATACACTTGTATATAATTTACCTGATTTGTCAAAAGGCTTTTGATAAGGTGCCCCATAATAAGCCAAATGCAAGGTCAGAGAGAATGGGGTCGGGGTCAAAGGTCAGAACAGAATACTTGCTGGTTTCAGGGTAGACAGCAGAGAGTGGAGTAAAGAACTCGGGGGCATAGCCTCAGTATAAGGAGGAGCAGGGTTAGGACAGAGTTCAGAACGAACATCTTCACCCAAAAGGTTGTGAATCTGTGGAATTCCCTGCCAAGTGAAGCAGTTGAGGCTTCCTTGCTGAATGTTCTTAGGGCAAAGATAGATAGACTTTTGAACAGTAAAAAAATTAAGGGTTATGGTGAGCGGGCGGGTGAGTGGAGCTGAGTCCACGAAAAGATCAGCCATGATCTTATTAAATGGCGGGGCAGGCTCGAGGAGCCAGATGGCCTAGTCCTGCTCCTAGTTCTTATGTTCTTATGAGGGGAGTTTTCAGAGTGGCAGAAAATGGCAGATGGTATTCTGCATTGCATTAATACTGTTTACAACTTACACGAACAAAATTGTTAAACAGCTGCAATTTCTAAACTGCGGAAAACCCTGACTTAGGAGGAGGATAGTTAAGACTAAGGAAGTTTGCAACATATAAGAGCTGGATACTAATAAGTGAGCAAGATGGGCACATAGAGGGTAAACGAGGTCCAAAAGTGTGAGTTTGTGCATTTGGCCAATGAATAGGAAAGTGACTTCTAGGAGCAGGTTTGAGTTTGATAGAGGAGCTAAAGAATCTTGGTGTACAAATGAATGAATTACGAAAAGTGGTGCCAGATATTAGCAAGGTCATCAAAGTAACAAACCAACTGAGAGATTGAACTGAGGTTACACTAAATCTGTTTTGAACCTTGGTCTGACCATCCTTAGGGTGGGATTTTCGGGGTGTGGGACATGGGAAATTGCTAGGAATAGGCAATGAATGCTGGGCCCAGCCAGTCATACTCATGTCCCATGAGTGAGTAAAAAAATCCATCTTAACAAGCAAAGAGTGTGTCGATTGCAACCCCCCCCCC
>NW_025965862.1:0-934 GCF_021869965.1 Rhincodon typus | reverse complement strand
TCGCACTAAACAACTGCACCTCCCAGTCGCGAACCATTTCAACTCCCCCTCCCATCCCTCAGACGACATTTCCATCCTGGGCTTCAGTGCGTCTGGCAGCATCTGTGCAGAGGTAAACAGAGTTAATGTTTCAAGTCCAGTGACCCTTCTTTGTTACATAGAAAAATCTGTCAAACTCAGCCCAGAATGAATTTCTGCCGGAACCTACACAGCTCTCTGGGGAACAGCGTGTTGGGGAAAGTTACAGACTACAGGATGCTGGTGGGTTTCCCTGCCTAAACGACTTCAGTGAACCAGCTGGGTTTTTAATAACAACCTGACATCTTCACAATATCCATGGAAATTTGATTGTTTCTCCCATAAAATACTACATTTTGGTTAAAGTTTTCAAGCTTGAGATGAATTGATTGATTTGTTTGCGATGCCAAACAGCGCTGACAGAATGTCCCCAATCAGCATGGGATCAGTTCCTGTACCGGGAAGGGCTCTCCTTCTCAATCTCTCCCTGATGCACAGTGACCCTCAGGTTAAACCACCATCAGACATCTCTCTCTAATGAAATAGCAGCTCAATGGTACAGTCGAACAATGGAAGCTAATACTCCCACTCTGGAGCTGGGGTACAGATCAGCCATGATCTAACTGAATGAGCAACTATTGTTGTTTCCATGTCCACATCCACGAACCATTCTCTTTTACAAGGAATTAATTTCACATCTTGCTATGTTGGGTATTGAACCCAGTCTGTCTTGCAAGTGCACACCCAGTACATACTCGTTGCCTAAAATCTAACTTGTTCTTCATGATTCAAACTAGGATAATGATATGGATTATGAAAGTTGTCTTAATTTAACTTGACACGAATCCACTCTTCTTAAATATTTTAATGGAAGCGTTGTCTGTTTGCTTTGTGTCAGATGTAATTTAGTATCAGG
>NW_025965861.1:100871-102000 GCF_021869965.1 Rhincodon typus | reverse complement strand
TTTATAATCTGGAGACTGGAACTGGCTTCAGTTCTCCAAGTGTAAAGTGAACTGAAACATTCACCAAAAACTCAGGACTTACCACCTTACTCAACAGTGTGGGACTCAAATATGTTACAGTTCTCAGCTGAGCATTTTCAGTGAGTCAACATTCATTAATGCTTTATTTCCTCAATCCAACTACATGATATTTTGCATGTTCCTACACTACACAATTGTACTTGCAAAATGGATCCTCATTACAGTCACATTGGTAATAAAACAACAAATAATATTGCCGCCACTGTTGTCCTTTAGATGGGATCTAAAGCATCTGTCTGATCTGTTGTTATAGAGGAAAACTACTTGGTAAGCTAAGAGAGACACTTATCCTAAACAGGATGTAGTTTATTGCATGATCATAGTCAGGTGCAAGTTACATTGGTATAGATTCAGTGATAGTAGGAACTGCCGATGCTGGATAATCTGAGATAACAAGGTGTAGAGCTGGATGAACACAGCAGGCCAAGCAGCATCAGAGGAGCAGGAAAGTTGACGTTTCAGGTCTGGACCCTTCTTCAGAAATGAGGGAGGGTAAGGGGATTCTGAAATAAATAGAGAGAGAGAGGGGGAGGCGGATGGAAGATGAATAAAGGAGCAGATAGGTGGAGAGGAGACGGACAGGTCAAGGGAGCGGGGATGAGGTTGGTAGGTAGGAGGTGGGGGTGGGGTTTGAAGTGGGAGGAGTGGATAGGTGGGAGGAAGGACGGACAGGTTAGGGAGGCGGGGACAAGCTGGGCTGGTTTTGGGTTGCAGTCCGGGCCATCCCCACCTCCTTGACCTGTCCGTCTCCTCTCCACCTACCTGCTCCTTTATCCATCTTCCATCCACCTCCCCCTCTCTCTATTTATTTCAGAATCCCCCATCCCCTCCCCCATTTCTGAAGAAGGGTCCAGACCTGAAACGTCAGCTTTCCTCTGATGCTGAGAGATAGTAGGAACTGCAGATGCTGGAGAATCTGAGATAACAAGTTGCAGAGCTGGATGAACACAGCAGGCCAAGCAGCATCATAGGAGCAGGAAGGCTGACGTTTCAGGCCTAGAAAGGGTCTAGGCCCGAAACATCAGCCTTCCTGCTCCTATGACGCTGC
>NW_025965861.1:0-871 GCF_021869965.1 Rhincodon typus | reverse complement strand
ACAGAAAAAAAATTCCAGGATTATCGAAGAATAGACAGCAGTTTTAGCAGACAGGGACAGGAGCTGTTAATGTTTAATGTAGACTATCCGAATCTAGCAGTGAGTGGCTAAAGAGTTATCTGTGATTTCCTTAAGAAAAAAAGACTTAACAAATCATCCTGTATCATGTTCGGATGCAAAGTTGCTATATTTACATTTTGCACCTTGGCTTCCTCAAAAGGGCAATTACAACGTAGCAAACAGATCAAACCTAGACAAGACAGAGTCCAGTACGGGTGCAGTTAACATCAGCTGTTCTCTCGTCACCTCCAACTTGATTTCGAGGGCTGTTGTTTCCAAATTGACAGTGAGCTCAGTCAATATTAATATTGATAGTTGGTGAAATGTAATTGTGCCCTTCGAATCCTAACTGACTTGTAGTTTGTGATTCTACATCTGCCGTGGCAGTCATTAAACCCACACCACTTAGAACACGGTGACTTAGCTATTATGAAAAAGATAGCAAGGAATATGTATAAATTCAACATCAGTGGTTAAGGAGAAAGGGACAATTGTTCACTATGTCATAGCACTGATACATCCAGCTGAATCCTGTGATTTTTGGACAACCAGAAGATGATCTCATCAGTATTTTGATTGGCAGAGCTGTAAGAGATCCTGCTGAGAGCACACACCTGCTTAGAGCAGAGAAATACGTTCTCAAGAAAGCTATTAACATGTGCAGACGCTCAGAGATCACCAATCAAGAGCTAGAAAGTATTAATGGGAGATGAGGTATTGTGTTTTGCTGAGACACATTCAGAGCTAAATGAAAACAACAGATTGGGAAAGAGAAATGAATATTTGCAGTAAAGCCAGCGGAAAGATCAAG
>NW_025965860.1:100580-102000 GCF_021869965.1 Rhincodon typus | reverse complement strand
ATAGCTGAAGGGGCTTGGGGTATGACTAATACATAAGGAAAGCAAAACTCACCAACTATCATTTGAACTGAGGGCTGAACTCAAACAAGCCCAATTTTCACTTGTCAGCAGGTCAGGCAGCATCAGAGGAGCAAAGACATTATGCCACAGTGTAGAAGTCATGAATTTATGAAGCAGACATAAATGCACGCAAAGGGGTAAGTAGAACTGGTAAGCTCTTAGATATTTAAATACCAACACTTTTAAAATTAAAATAAAAGTACGATAACCGTGAGAGTTGGAAGAAATCCATTTTATTAGTTACAATCACTGATTGCTGAGATTATCCTGGGCGCTATTTTTATATCATTATTGATGGTTTCCACAACCAACATTTACCCCAGAAGTTAGGGGAAGTGTTGTAATTTCACAGTTTGATTGACATCTCAGTGATGTTATTAAAGAATTAGCTATCTTTGGTGTGAGATTATGAATACAAGTCTGTTTGTTTTGATTTGGGATTAAATACTTGGGCAGCCATTTTGACTGGCCTTTGAAGAATGGAAGTATTTGCTGACTATATTGAAAGCTGTATTGATATTTAGGTCTTTTATATATTTCATTGCGAATGGAGGATGCCAGGGCAAAGAATGGTGGGTGGGGGAGCATGACTTGGGAACAGGTTGGAATGGAGACTGTAAGGGGCCATGGGGCTGGCTGAGGGTTTTGGGATGGGAATTAGTGTTCATGGGGAGCTAGGTGAGAGCTATGAGTTGCCATGGATAGGACATGTGAGGTAAGGACTAGAGAGCATAGTATTTAGCAAAACAATTGGCATAAAATCACAAAGAACCGAGGTGGGCTTTGTAAACAGCTTGGCACGTCAGAGTGCCCAACCTGGCATGTCAGAGTCTCTGTGCCCACCTCTAATCTGCAGCAAGGGGTGGCAGACCTGATTCCATCCTACATCTGTCCCACTAAAGCAAACACTGCACAATGTGGGGCAACGTTTTACAAAGTGGGTGTGCCAAAGCTGTGAGTTTCCTCACTCGAGTATTTTCCCACTGGAACAAACATTCAGCCCATTAGCTCTGTTGCTCTCTGCACAGATGCTGCCTGACCTGCTGAGTATTTTAATCTCAAATTGCCAACATTCACTGTATTCACATACTGTGGCGAGTATTTTTAGAAGAGCAGCAAGACCCATTGTAAGTTTAAAGCAAATGAGCCATGAGCAACAATTGTAGAAGTTTTAGCTCCACAGCCTAGTGAGAAGGAATCTCCTGCTGTGAATCCCAGGCTGTGCCAAGCTGCCTAAACCTGGGCACAGGCAGCAGGACTAAAATGTTTATGTCAAATATTTTCAGAATCAGTACTCTTGTAAGAAGCAAGGAACAAACAAAGTTGCTGGAAAAGCTCTGCAGGTCTGGCAGCATCTGTG
>NW_025965860.1:0-580 GCF_021869965.1 Rhincodon typus | reverse complement strand
TGTGTGTGTGTGTGTGTGTGTGTGTGTGTGTGTGTGCGAGTGAGGCTGTGTGTGTGTGACTCTGTGTTTGCATATTGCCAGGGGAAGTGAGTGCCGATCTGAGAGATACATGTTTGCTGGTCTGTTATTTGTTTCTCTATCAGTAATATAAGTGGAATTTTATGGGAGTCACATTGACACAAGCTCGGATGAGGTTTGTGGTAGAGTCACTTGAGAAGTCGGCAAGGTCTATCTCATTGTCAGGAGCAACTCACTGCATTTCATTGTGTGCTCAGGGACACACACCCAGCTCATGGACTGGATCTGACTAAATCTCTGGCCTGGTCACTTCTGTCATAGTGTTCACTGACTCTAAGGCTACCTGGATGCCCATAGCATCTTTGCCTTGTCTTGTCTATTTGCGTTTTACCCTCACTACACTGCTGTATTGCAGTGCCATTTAGCACAGACACAAAGCCAGGAAGCTTGTCATGCTGTTGTCAGTAATTCTTAGTCAAGTCTAGTGGGTTAACCTTTGCTCAGGGGTCCCAGCACAGTAAGATAAGGACAGCCTCTTTCACCAGTTCAGGGGCTTGGACTC
>NW_025965859.1:101433-102000 GCF_021869965.1 Rhincodon typus | reverse complement strand
CCCTTTAAGTCTAACTCGTCCACACCAACCAGATATCCTAAACCGACCAAGTCCCATTTGCCAGCATTTGGCCCATATCCCTCTAAATCCTTTCTATTTACATAACCATCCAGATGCCTTTTAAATGTTGTATTTGTACCAGCCTCTACCATTTCCTCTGGTAACTCATTCCATACACACACCACCCTCTGCATGAAAGTGTTGCTGCTTAGGTCCCTTTTAAATCTTTCCCCCCTCACTTTAAATCTATGCCTTCTGGTTTTGCACTCCCTTACCCAGGTTATTTCTATTCAATGCCGTATTTCTACTTTTCTCTCCTCTATTGCTACATTGTAATCATTTTCACAAAAGAGGATGAAGTTAAGTATTCACATAGTACCTCAATCATGCCCTCTTGCCTCTTTACAGAGATTTCCATTTTTGTCTGTAATTGGCCCAATTGTTTATTATTTCAGAGATAGTAGGAACTGCAGATGCTGGAGAATCTGAGATAACAAGGTGTAGAGCTGGATGAACACAGCAGGCCAAGCAGCATCAGAGGAGCCAGAAAGCTGACGTTTCGGAGGG
>NW_025965859.1:0-1433 GCF_021869965.1 Rhincodon typus | reverse complement strand
CCATCCCCGCCTCTTCGACCTGTTTGTTTCCTCTCCACCTATCCTCTCCTCTATCCCTCTTCTATCCGCCTCCCACTCTCTCCCTATTTATTTCAAAACCCCCTTCCCCTCCCCCTTTTCTGATGAAGGGTCTAGGCCCGAAACGTCAGCCTCTCTGCTCCTATGATGCTGCTTGGCCTGCTGTGTTCATCCAGCCCTGCACCAACTTTTTATTATACAGCAGTTTCAACCTAGTTCAAAACAGTTCAATGTTTCACCTCTAATGTACATGGGATTTGGATTGATGCAATATAGGATTCATACTCCTCTCTCACCCTGAAAATTTGTTAGAGGGGGATTGTGGTCCAATAATAAGGCTGAAGTGATAATGCATCAGTAATGGAACTACATGTCAGCTGTAGCGCAGTGGTAGAGCTCTTGAATCAGAAGATTATAGGTTCAAATTCCATTTCTTGGACTGGGTTTTACAACCCCCTGGTGATGGGCATATAGGCAGAGGGGCTCCATAAAGTGGCATGGTGCCATGCCACCTGCTTCTGCCACAATTCTACCATTGATGAGAGGGAAGATGGGGGTAAGGGATTTGTGTAGCCCTCAGACCTGTGTGGCAATTGAGGTCCATATGTGGCCAATTAATGCCCATATAAAGGGCTTAACCTACCGAAACTGGTTTGCTCTTGCTCCCTGCATTGCTAGGGCTGTTGATGGGCAAGTGGAGGAGAGGGAGATGCCACCTTTAATAGGTTCCCTGGGCCAATTGGAGGGCCCTTGCATTTTTTTATTTTTTAAAAATATATTTAGCATGTGTGGCCTTTGCTGTCTGGGTCAGTATTGATTGCTCATCCTTAATTGCCCTAGAGAGATTGTAGTGAGTTATCTTCTTGAATTGCTGCGGTATGTTAGGTGTAGGAATGCCTGCAATGCTAGTAAAGATGGGATTTCATGACTTTTACTGTGTGACACTGAAGGAACAAGGATATATTTCCCAGTCAGGAAGGTAAATGACTTGAAAGGGAACTTACAGGTGGTGGTGTTCCCAAGTATTTGCTGCTCTTGTCCTTTGAGATGGTAGTGGTTGTTATTTGGAAGGTGCTGTCTAAGGAGCTTTGGTGACTTTTTACAGTGCATCTTATAGGTGGTACATATTGCTGCTATTGAATGTCAGTGGTGAAATAAATGAACGCTGAAGGTGATTGGCATCCTGTCAATCAAGCGGGCAGCTTTGTCCTGAATGGTGTCAAGCTTCTCAAGTCTTGTGGAGCTGCACTCATCCAAGCAAATGGGGAATATTCCATCACATTCCTGACTTGTGCCTTGTAGATTGTGGAAAGGCTTTGGGGAGTCAGAGGCTGTTATGTAGGATTCTGAGCCTTTGACCTCTTTTTGTAGCCTCAGTCTTTACGTGGTTACTTTGGTTCAGTTTCTGGTTGATA
>NW_025965858.1:101117-102000 GCF_021869965.1 Rhincodon typus | reverse complement strand
CTTCGGGTGGCATCAATGTGGCACTGCAGGAGGCCCAGGATGGACATGTCGTCTGAGGAATGGGAGGGGGAGTTGAAATGGTTCGCGACTGGGAGGTGCAGTTATTTAGTGCGAACCGAGCGTAGGTGTTCCACAAAGCTGTCCCCAAGCCTCCGCTTGGTTTCCCTGAAGTAGAGGAGGCCACAATGGGAACAGCGGATACAGTATACCACATTAGCAGATGTGCAGGTGAACATCTGCTTGAGGTGGAAAGTCTTCTTGGGGCCTGGGAAGGGGGGAGGTGTAGGGGCAGGTGTAGCACTTCCTGCGGTTGTGGGTGTGGTGGGGCTGGAGGGGAGTGTGGAGCGGACAAGGGAGTCCCGGAGAGAGTGGTCCCTCCGGAAAGCAGATAAGGGTGGGGAGGGAAAAATGTCTTTGGTGGTGGGGTCGGATTGCAGATGGCAGAAGTGTCGGAGGATGATGCATTGGATCCGGAGGTCGGTGGGATGGCACGTGAGGACGAGGGGGATTCGGTTTTGGTTGTTATTGCAGGGAGCGGGTGTGAGGGATGAGTTGCGGGAAATGCGGGAGACACAGTCGAGGGCGTTCTTGACCAGTGAGGGGGGGAGGTTGCAGTCCTTGAAAAATGAGGACATCTGAGATGTTCGGGAGTGGAATGCCTCATCCTGGGAGCAGATGGGGCGGAGGCGAAGGAATTGGGAATAGGGGATGGCATTTTTGCAGGAAGGTGGGTGGAAGGAGGTGTATTCTTGGTAGCTGAGGGAGTCGGTGGGCTTGAAATGGATATCGGTTTCCAGGTGGTTACCAGAGATGGAAGCAGAGAGGTCCAGGAAGGAGAGAGAGGTATCAGAGATGGTCCAGGTGAACTTAAGGTTGGGGTGGA
>NW_025965858.1:0-1117 GCF_021869965.1 Rhincodon typus | reverse complement strand
GTCAGCTTTCCTGCTCCTCTGATGCTGCTTGGCCTGCTGTGTTCATCCAGCTCTACACCTTGTTATCTCTTATACTTTACCTAGTTTTGTACAATGAAATTGGATCAATTATAAGACATCCCTAAGTGGAAGCGCTCATAATATGGTTGAATTCTACATTTAGTTTAAGGGAGATTGGGTCCAAGATAAATTTATAAAATTTAAATAAGGGAGAATTAACGAATCCAAAGATGTGCAGGTTAGGTGTTTTGGCCATGATAAATTGCCGTTAGTATCCAGGGATGTGCAGGCTAGGTGGATTAGTCATGAGAAATGCAGGGCCACAAGGATAGGGCGGGGGCGGGGGCTGTCTGGGTGGGATGCTCTTCGGAGGGTTGTGTGGATTTGATGGGCCAAATGGCCTGCTTCCACACTGTAGGGATTCTATGATTCCATGAATTATGATGGCAAACAAGCAGAGGTGGTTGAAGTGATTTGGCAAATTGTTCATTTTAACAATTAGAGTGAAAAAAGCATGTTAGATAAATAGGAAGATATTACAGTGTTTTAAGATGAAGAGGGACCTGAGTCTCCTTGTCCATGATTCACAAAAGGTTAGTATTACGAGACAGCAATTAATTAGGAGCACAGAAGTTTGGAAGTTATGCTTCATTTATACAAAGCACTGATTGGACTGAATCTGCAGTATTGTGCACTGTATTGGTCACCTTATTTAAGGTGGCATGTAAATGCATTGGAGATAGTTCAAAGAAGGTTTATCAGATTAATATCTGGAATGAGAGGACTGTGTTATGAGGAATGTTCGTACAGGTTAAGCTTACATCTGCCAGAGTTTAAAAGGAATAAAGTGACTTGACTAAGACATATATGATCCTGGCAGGGTGGAAGTGAAGATGTTTCCTCTTGTGGGAGAATCTAAAATGAGAGTTGCTGTGTAAACATCAGACATTTAAAACAGAGATTAGGTGAATTTCTTTTTCTTAGAGATTCATGAGGCTTTGGAATTCTCTTCCTGAAAAGGCGATGGAGGCAATGTCCATGAATTTTTTTTTAAAAGGTAAATATATTCCTTTGAAGCAAGACTGTGAAAGGTTAGCGGAATAGGTGGGAGTGTGGA
>NW_025965857.1:101113-102000 GCF_021869965.1 Rhincodon typus | reverse complement strand
ATGATTTTCTTTTTTATAATGTTCACTCATGGGATGTGGACATTGCTGGCTGACTAGCATTTTATTGCTCACCCCTAGTGCCCTTGAGAAGGTGATGGTGACCAGCCTTCTTGAACCACTGTAATTCACATGCTGTAGATTGACCCACAATGCCATTAGGTTGGGAAATCCAGGATTTTGACCCAGCGACATTAATGGAATGGTAATATATTTCCAAGTCAGGATGGTGAATGGCTTGGAGGGGAGTTTGAAGGTGGTGGTGTTCCTATGTATCTGCTGCCCTTGTCCTTCGAGACGGAAGTGGTTGTGCGTTTGTAAGGTGCTGTCTGAGAATCTGAGAAGCTGTGAATTTCTGCAGTACATCTTGTAGACAGTACTCACTGCTGCTACTGAGTGTCAATGGTAGAAAGAACAGATGCTTGTGAATGTGGTGTCAATCAAACAGGCTGCTTTGTCCTGGATGGTGTCAAGCTTCTCGAGCGTTGTTGGAGCTGCACTCATCCAGGCAAGTAGGAAGTATTCCATCACGCTCTTCACTAGTACCTGGCAGATAGTGGACAGGCTTTGGGAAGTCAAGAGGTGAGCTACTCACCATAGCATTCCTAGCCTCTGATCTGCCCTTGTAGAAACTGTGTTTATGTGGTGAGTCCAGTTGAGTTTCTGGCTAATGCTAATCTCCAGGATGTTGGTTGTAGGGGATTCAGTGATGGTAACTCCATTGAATGTCAAGGGGCAGTGGTTAGTTAGTCTCTTATTGGAGATGATCGTTGCCTGACATTTTTGTGGCCCGAATGTTACTTGCCACTTAAATACCGAAAGAACTGTGGATGCTGTAAATCAGGAACAAATCAAAAACAAAGTTGCTGGAAAAGCTCAGCAGGTCTGGC
>NW_025965857.1:0-1113 GCF_021869965.1 Rhincodon typus | reverse complement strand
GCTGCTTGGCCTGCTGTGTTCATCCAGCCCTGCACCTTGTTGTCTCATGTTTTTGAATCTCCAGTTCAGCAGAGCCCAGTGAATAATTTACTTTTGGTGAGCTGTTGGGATTATTTATCTACCAATGGTGATACAGGTAAATTTGAAGCAGGAGCCAACAAGGGGCTAGTTACCGAAATGTAGATCTTTTTGGCTGGCCTAAACTAGTATTTGTGATTTCAGTCATAATTGCGTTAACATGATACTAACTGCAGGTCTGCTTCTCCTAATATGGGAAGAACAGACATGCCTTACCAGCTGAATTATGTTGCTCAATTCCTCACCTTTCAATGAGGTGAGTGACTGAAAAAGCCACACCTTTGCTCTTATCAGTTTGATTTACAAGTTCTCGAACTTGGAGTCAACATCCTTCATGGCTTCAGCCTCTCTCTGTCTCAAAACCTCTGCAATACTAAATTTCACCAAGAGCCATAGAGTCATACAGCATGGAAACAGACCCTTCAATCCAACCAGTCCATGCCAACTATATTCCCAAACTAAACTAGTCCCACCTGCCTGTGTGTGGCCCATTATCTCTCCAAACCTTTCCTATTCATGAACTTGTCCAAATGTCTTTTAAACATTGTAACTACTCCCACATCCATCACTTCCTCTGGAAGTTCATTTTACACATGAACCACTCTCTGTGTAAAAAAAGTTGCCACTCATGTCTTTTTTCAATCTTTCTCCTCTCACGTTAAAAATATGCCCCCTAGTTTTGAACATGCCCACCCTAGGGAAAAGACCCTTGTCATTCACTCATCTATGCCCCTCACGATTTTATAAACCTCAATAAGGTCACCCCTCAACGTCCTACGCTTAAGTGAAAAAAGTCGCAGTCTATCCAGTCTATCTTCATATCTCAAACCCTCCATTCTCAGCAATGGTTAATTTTTTTTCTGAAATTTCTCCAGTTTAATAATATCCTTCCTATATCAGGGTGACCAGAACTGGCCACAGAACTCCAGAAGAGGCCTCACCAATGTCCTGTACAACCTCAACATGACATCCCAACTCTTATACTCAGAGGTCTGAGCAATGAAGACAAGCGTGTTGAATGCCTTCTTGACCACC
>NW_025965856.1:101138-102000 GCF_021869965.1 Rhincodon typus | reverse complement strand
CAGAAAATCAAGAAATTTTCCTTTCTTCTCTAATATGTAGATTTGGCTTAGCAATTTTGTCCTCAGTCCCTGGCCTGAAAGCTGTGAAGCTTTTTTTTTTCTTGAATCTTTGCCCAACCGAGATCTTAAACTTTCTCAGCATTGAATTGCTGATGGAAATTCCTCACCAAATAATCTTGGTCTGGAAACTTCACAAATGAAACTCTTTCACTGAGGTCACTTATTTTCTTAACTGCTCTGAACTGAGACAATACTCATGTTTGACTCCAGTCAGCTCTCCTTCGAACTGCCCAGGAAGCGTTCAAATCTCAGGATTTTTCAAAACTAAATCAATCCTTGATTCTTCCAAATCAAAGGCAAGCTGATATCTTTCAATGTTTTCTCTCTGCTGTCATAAATCCCTACAGTATAAATTAACTTTCATTCACATTTCAACAAACATGTGATGGTTTAAATTCCTGGTCTGGAAAGACTGACCTTATTATTTATTAAAGAAAGAGAACTGGTGGTGGTTTTGCCTGAGGGTCACCATGCCATGGAAGAGGGGAGATGTTGAGAAGAGTCCTTCAGGATAACCTCAGCCAGTGCAGGAATTGAACCCATGCTGTTGTTGTTACTCTGCATTGCAAACCAGAAGACTTTTTTGACATTAAGCATATAAAACATTTCAAGGCAACCTTATTTTACGTGTGCATTTCATCACAGCACATGGGAACTGATGGCATAGTGGTAGTGTCGCTAAACAGGTGACCCAGAAACCCAAACTAATGTTCTGGGAAAACAAGGTGTGGAGCTGGATGAACACAGCAGGCCAGGCAGAATCAGAGGAGCAGGAAAGCTGACGTTTCGGGTCTGGACCCTT
>NW_025965856.1:0-1138 GCF_021869965.1 Rhincodon typus | reverse complement strand
AATGGTATCAATGTGGACTTCACAAGCTTCAAAATCTCCCCTCCCCCTACCGCATCCCAAAACCAGCCCAGCTCGGCCCCGCATCCCTAACCTGTCCTTCCTCCCACCTAACCCCTCCTCCCACCCCAAGCCCCACCCCCATCTCCTACCTACTAACCACATCCCGCCCCCTTGACCTGTCCGTCCTCCCTGGACTGACCTATTCCCTCCCTACCTCCCCACCTACACTCACCTCTACTGGCTCCATCCCCGCCTCTTTGACCTGTCTGTCTCCTCTCCACCTATCTTCTCCTCTATCCATCTTCTATCTGCCTCCCCCTCTCTCCCTATTTATTTCAGAACCCCCTTCCCCTCCCCCATTTCTGAAGAAGGGTCTGGGCCCGAAACGTCAGCCTTCCTGCTCCTCTGATGCTGCTTGGCCTGCTGTGTTCATCCAGCTCTGCACCTTGTTATCTCAGACAATAAAAGAGTTTGGTTACTTCAATCATTGCTTAAATTTTTATTTGCATACTACACACTTTTGAGAAAAACACTGTCATTCATAATTTTCATTTGTGGGATGAGGTCATTTAAATTGCATACTGCCTCTAGACATTGCCCATTTGTGAACTATAGCCTGCACCCAATCCAGCTCCCAAGAAAATGAGGGAGGCCAGGTTCAGCGCTCTGTGATTCCAAGCCAACTTTGGCCTTTTTGCCACAGCGGAGATGACCTCTGTCCAGGTAAAAATTAGGGCCTCATTCTCTAAGGAATAGTGCATTGTTGGAGGTGCTGTCTTTTAGATCCAAGGAGAGCTCGCCAATTCGTTACAAAATTGGCTTGATGATGGAAACAGACGGTAGTGGTAGAGGGTTGTTGTTCGTCAGAAGGCCTGTGATGAGGAGTGTGCTGCAATGATCGGTGTTGGGTCCATTGTTGTTTGTCATTTATATGAACAGTTTAGATGAGAATATAGGATGCAGGCGGATGATACCAAAATTGGTAGTATAGTGGATATTGAGAATACAATACAACGTAGAACATAGAACATTACAGCGCAGTACAGGCCCTTCGGCCCCCGATGTTGCACCGACCTGTGAAACCAATCTGAAGCCCATCTAACCTAAACTATTCCATTATCATCCAATAGGATCTTAT
>NW_025965855.1:100997-102000 GCF_021869965.1 Rhincodon typus | reverse complement strand
AGAGGTCATGGTGTTGGGAGTAGTACATTAGTATGGATAGAGGAATGGCTAAATAATAGAAGACAGAAGGTTGGGGTAAATAGATCAGAATGGCAACCTGTAACTAGAGGAGTGCCACAAGTATCAGAACTGGGGCCACAATTATTTACAAAATGTATTAATGCCTTAGATGATGGAACTGAATGTACTCTCACTAAATCTGCAGATAACACAAAACTGGGTGGGAAGGCAAATGTTGAGGATGACAAAGAGTCTCCCGAGAGATATAGACAGATTAAATGAGTAGGCATAAAATTGGCAGATGGAATATAACTTAGGAAAATGTGAGGTTATGCACTTTGTCAGAAGTATAGAGGAGCTAGTATTATTTAAATTGGGAAAGATTGCAGAAAGCTACAGAATAGAGGGATTTGGGCATCCTTCTGCATGAATTACAAGAGCCGTGTCCAAATCCAGTGGGTATTAAGGAAAGCAAATGGAATGTTGACCTTTATTTCAAAGGGAATGGAGTATAAAATTAGGCAAGTTTTGCTAAAACTATATAAGGCACTAATCAGATCACAACTGGAATACTGTGAACATGTTTGCTCACCTTTCATAAGGAAAGATATACTAGCATTGGAGATTGTTCAGAGAAGATTCACTAGATTGATACCAAGTATGGAGGGATTGTTTTATGAGGAGAGGTTGAGTAGATTGGGCCTGTACTCAAAGGACTTTAGAAGAATGAGAGGTGACCTTACTGAAACAAGAGGACATGACAGGGGAGATGCAGAAATGTTGTTTCCCTGTGCGAGAGAGTCACCCATTGAAGACAGTGATGAGGATTTTTTTCTCTCAGAGAGAAGTGAGTCTATGGCATTATTTATCATTAAGGGCTGTAGAGGCTGGGTAACTAAATATATTTGAGATTGAGATAACAAGGTGTAGAGTTGGATGAACACAGCAGGCCAGGGGGCATCAGAGGAGCAGGAAAGCTGACGTTTCGGGTCGGGACCCTTCT
>NW_025965855.1:0-997 GCF_021869965.1 Rhincodon typus | reverse complement strand
CCCCTCATCCCCACCCTGTACGGTCCCTTTCCCTCACCCCCTGCCCTCCCTCCTCCCTCTGACCTGTGCACCCTCACCCTCTCTCTCACATGTGTACCATTTCCCTCCCTCCCTCTGACCCATGTATCCTTTCCCTCACTGTGGCCTGTGGGTCATTGGTGGCCATCAGCAGCAGGAACAGCCTCAACTATTCAGATTGTCAAGCCTGTTCCTCTACTGACCCCTGACTGACATTCCAATTGCCAATCAGAGGAGCATCAAGGTTAGTTCATTTTGGGAACTCTCACTCTGGCCATCTTGCTCAGTATGTCTGGTGATCCGTGGAATCAGTGGCATTTGTCCTGTGCTGTCGGTTTAAGCTGCAGGAAGCATTTTCCCCAGCTTGGATCATGGACGGGGCCATTGCAGTTAGCTAGAGCTGTACACTGAATATGCAGGAGACTAATTGGAGTGCTGGCATTAAGAAGATTGGGAAGAAGGTGCTTATGGTTCAAGTACAAGCATTTTACATACTGCCCCAAGGCCAGGCCGAGCTGTGAAACAAGGTTCGGTTTTTGTGGTTTGGCTCCTTTCTAAACCATGTTCCAACTGGCATCTCAGAGATAGTAAGAACTGCCGATGCTGGAGTCAGAGATAACACAGTGTGGAGCTGGAGGAACACAGCAGGCCAGGCAGCATCAGAGGAGCAGGAAAGCTGACGTTTCGGGTTGGGACCCTTCCTCAGAAATGGGGGAGGGGGAAGGAAGCTCTGAAATAAATAGAGAGAGGAGGGGTGGAGCTGGGGAAGGTAGGTTGGATGGTGATAGGTGAGTGCAGGTAGGCGGTATGGTGATAGATGAGTGCAGGTAGGCAGTGGTGGGAATTGATCAGTGAGGTGGGAGGAGCGGCTAGGTGGGAGAGAAGATGGACAGGTTATGTCAGGTCAAAGAGATGGGGATGAGAGGGAGGGTTGGTCTTGGGATGAGGCCGGGGGTGGGGAGATTTTGAAACTGATAAA
>NW_025965854.1:101328-102000 GCF_021869965.1 Rhincodon typus | reverse complement strand
ATAAATGCAATAGAATTAATGCAAACTTGTCCTCACACACCTGCACTCATCACCCAAGAAATGATGTGGAGGTGCCAGTGTCGGACTGGGGTGGACAAGGTCAGAAATCACACAACACCAGGTTATAGTCCAACAGGTTTATTTGAAAACACAAGCTTCTGGAGCCTCAGTCCTTCTTCAGGTGTTAGTGAGAGAGGTAGTATCAGACACAGAATTTCTAAGTAAAAGATCAAATGTTTACACCATTGATGAGGATCAACTAAACAAACCTAAGATGCTGTTAATTCTTTATAATCAATTAGAAGGTTTTAACTGATTAATATGTAAATGTAAATCCCTGATTTCCTTTCTAGTCATGGTCCTGAGAGAAATAAAGGTTTTATCAGTGTAAAGAAGAGGTGACATTTTAGGTCAGACAATGAATGCGTGAGACCTTGTTTAGAATCTGTTTTTATTTTAGTTTGGAAGCAGACCAGTTTTATTTTTAAAGTAGGAATTTATAAAACACCATACTGCCTGACTGTCTATAAATTGTGTGCTTTTTGAACAAAATAGAATGTATCTGCAAATACAAATTTTCTCTCCCACACACACATACACACTCTCTCTCCCACACACACACTTACACACTCTCTCTCTCTCCCACACACACTTACACACTCTCTCTCTCTC
>NW_025965854.1:0-1328 GCF_021869965.1 Rhincodon typus | reverse complement strand
CAGAATCTGATGAAGGGTCTAGGCCCGAAACGTCAGCCTTTCTGCTCCTATGATGCTGCTTGGCCTGCTGTGTTCATCCAGCCCTGCACCTTGTTGTCTATATTTCCATCCAGTTTGGAGTCATCACAAAATCTGGAAATGTTATATAATATCACCACATTTAAATAATTTATTTAGATTGTGGACATAGCATTGACACTTGTGGAACTCTACTGTTAAGTGGCTGCCATTCTGAGAATGATCAGTTTGTTCCTACACTCTCCTTTCTGTCTATTCTCAATCCACATTCTCCCAAATAATCCCGTAGATTTCAAATTTATTTACAAATCTCTTGGTGTGAGACTTTATGCAGAGCCTTCTGAAAATCTAAATGCTATATATCTGCTCATTCCCCTTTGTCTATGCTACTTGTAACATCCTCAAAAAAGTTTGTCAAACATAACTTCTCTTCCATAAATCTATGTTGACTCTGCACAGTTTTGCTATTTGTTTCTAAATGTTCAGTTAACACATCATTTGTAATAGATTCTAATATTTTGCTATCAACTAATATCAAGGTAAAACATTTGTAATTCCTCCCCCAACCCCAATCATTCTCATCTTAAATAATGGAGTTACATTTGCTACTTTCCAGTTTGCAAGAACATTTCCAGAATCTATAGAATTACAGATTATTATCACAACACTTGTAATGAAGCTCATCCGATCCAAGATTTATCAATCTTCAATTCAGCTAATTTTCAAGTATTATCTCTTTTCTAAATTTAATTTCTTATTAACTCCTCAGTCACACAAATCCCTTGGTCACTGATATTTCTGGGAGATTTTCAGTATTATCTTCCATGAAGAGAAATCAAACTAACTGTTCAGCTATTTCACTATTTCCCTGTTCCCCCTATAAGTTCTCCTCTCCCCATTTTTAATGGGTCCATAATGACCTTAATAATCTTTTCCCAATAGAAGCTTTTACAGTGTGCCTTTACATTCCTCACTAGTTTCCTTTCACATACTCCTTTCACTTTCATTATTAGCTTGTTGGTCCTCTTTTGCTGTGTCCTAAATTGCTTTGAACCTGTAGACCTACCATTATTCCTGGCTTTCTTATAAGCCACTTCCTTTTATTTCAATGCAAACTTTAATGCTTTTATTAACCACGTTGATTCACCTTTCCTTTTGGGTGTTTGTGCCTTAGAGGAATGTACGCCTTCGGTAGACCTTGAAGAATTTATTTTAACGTGAGCTATTTCTCATCTACTGTCAAGTTTTTTTTAGTGTATTTTCCCAATCCACCATAGTTAACTTACCTGCCACACACCTCAAAGTTTCCT
>NW_025965853.1:100986-102000 GCF_021869965.1 Rhincodon typus | reverse complement strand
GTTAAATTCTTGGCATCTCTTGAATGGTGTTGGCCAAGGCAACTTTGTGATGGCCTGTCTCATATGGATGTTTTGGCTCAGTTCATTCTGGAGATGGAGATGTTGACTTTTACTCAGCAGAAGGTTCATAACACAATCCATACAATTGTGATTGATGTGGTCCCTACCTTTTCCTCTCAAGATGGTCTTCAAAGGAGGTGGTAGCTAGTCGCTCATAATGACAAGGTGATGGAGGACACAGCATATGCCCACATACATGGACATCCACTGAGCACAAGGTGTGTACTACCTCTGAAAGATCTAGGAAGAGAAAGGATTACTTTAGGAGACCACTGGCTTTCTCTATGGTTTTCTAGGTGTTCCCTGGCTTTCATTGAAGGGCCCCTTGCATCCCCATGTACTGGCATGGTAGACAGGATTGTGAGGCATATATGGAGGGAATAAGCCACTGGTTGCCAAGCAACCATCCCATCGGATGTCTTGGAAGTGTGAAAATACTGACAGTCGAAGGATATCTGGCATTCACTCAGATAAACTACTTGGTTTGGTCACATGCTAAATGTACGTGGAGGTAGTTTAAATCATTGGCATGAAGACCCCACAGGGACATAAGTGCTGACTTGATGATGCACTGCAGCATTGGTGAGCCTGCTTTCCTAGTGAACCTCGTTCACATTCATCCTGTCATTGCATCTTGCAGTATTAAAAGTATTAATCTCCCTCTTCTTGAGCATTGTGCCACTTTCAACTCCCTGACGAAAGTTCGGTTGCGACGTTGTGGTGAATGTTGAAGGTGGTGGACGGAGTGAGTGTTGAGGGAGGGGGAGGAGGTGAGCATTGGTGGTAGTGGAGGGGGTAAGTGTTGGTGGTGGTGGGGGTGAGTGTTGGTGGTGGAGGGGGTGAGTGTTGGTGGTGGCGGAGGGGGTGAGTGTTGGTGGTGGTGGAGGGAATGAGTGTTGGTGGTGGTGGAGGGGGTGAATGTTGGTGCTGGAGGGGGAGAGTGTTGGGGGTGAG
>NW_025965853.1:0-5986 GCF_021869965.1 Rhincodon typus | reverse complement strand
TCCCTCCCCTCCAGATCTCTAGTCCATTCTACAGCTCAAAATTCCCAAAACACACCAGTCCCTCCTCCCTTTATGGAAGGGTTAGTGAGCTTCTTGTTACATCTGTTGATTCTGCTTTCAATGTCACACTGAGCAATCATTTCCACATACTCACCAGCCTCTCAAGGAGAGACATTCTTTGAGAATGATTTACTAATTGTGTGTTAGCAGTAAATCTGAATGAAAACATTTGTCCCAGGTTCCAGAGTCTTTATTCATGATTGAGTCGGAATACAAATGGGAAACAGGTTTCTTCATTCAAAAGCTCTTCCTTGACAACTAATCTCATTTCATTAAAAAAAAATCTCAAAATGACACCAGTTACATACTTACAGCAAAATATAAACCAGAATAATAATACTGAATCTTTGGACATATCAATGGATTTATCCTTTCAAATAAATATGGCCATTTATTTCTTTACAAAACAGGGTTATAAACCTTTCTGGTTTTCTGCTATTCTGAAGTACAGACTGGCAACCAAATGTAAGATTTAGAATCAAACAGCTTTCAATTCCTTTGGACAGAAATACTCCCTGAGGAGACTCAAGTCCTCTTGCCAGATATTTAATGGTTTCCATCTATTGCTTATTTCATTTCTGCCAAAGTTTCAGATACCAAAATCGGAGCCTAATTATGTACTTCTCCTGATCCATTGCTTAAGCTATCATGATGGAAACTGTGTAGGAAGTGCAAATGATGATTTCAGATCATGGCCTTTTCATTGCCATAATCCCACCAGGCTCATTAACGCTCTTGTTAAAGGAAATCATCATTGAGTCATGCTGAAATTTTAAGTTCCACTCATCTGTGACCAGGCAACCTGCTTAGGATTTTGGATTGAACATTAAGTGCAAGATGCAGTGATACAGCAGGACCTACTGAAATAATTTTAACTTCTATCTTGAGGAGAGCGAACACTCAGAGCATCCAGACCTCACTTGGACCCAAATGTCACAAAGCATAATAACACATCAAAGGCAAATATTAACAGTGAAATGCAACAGTAGTTCTAATGAAACATGAATCTAAGGACAACCACACAACTACCATGAAGTCAAGTCCCAACACCAAATATTCCTGCCATCAATTTTCTTGCATTGCAAGCCCAAAATCAGCTCCAAAATAAAGGTCTTGGTTTTAATCAATCTGATTCATAATATCAGAATTATCCTACTGTCACTCTGAAAGGAAATGTCAAACCACAGCTTCAAAAATTTCTGGCATTTCAAAATATCCGCCTGAATAAATGTTACTGCAATGAGGGAATGGATTCATTATATGGGAGATCCAGCAATATGCACAATTGTTACAGATGACTTCTCAAGACACTGATATTCTTTCATTTGCATTGCAGAAAAAAAAAAGGATGCAAGAAAAAGGGTGAGAGAGAGGTAGAGAAGAAGGAAGAGCTGATTTCTGGCCTTTCAGTTTTTTGTGAGCCCTCAGTGAGTGGTGAGATGGGGAGGAGACTTCTTAGAGTCGGGGGAGTAGGTTTGCGATTGTTGCCTCTGAATTCGCAACACCTATAGTTTCAGCTCCTAGCCCCAGTTGGGGTTGGGACCTCTGTTTTGCTGTACCAGTACAGCCACTGTACAATGGAAGCTGCTCGCTTCAAAGTACAAGTGAAGAACTGGATAGCCTTTGTTAGGTGCTGGTTAAGGGATGAAATCTGATTGAGTGCATCAACTGCCATGTGCTTGTTCAAATAATACAATGGCATCTTTTATGTCCACTTGAAAACACAGAAAGGTCTTTCGTTTATGATCACTCCCTCAATACAGCACTCCCTCAGTTCTACACTGCAGCTTTATTTACTTCTGCCTCAGAAGGTAGAAGAGGAAATGCTTTTACCCCCAAACTGGTAGTCTAATTGTCTGTCAACAATGGCCAGAATCTCTAATAAAAACTAGTCATTGCAGCAGTGTAGGCAGGAGATGTATGTTGCGACCAGACAGAAGACGAAATGCACCTACTTATATGGGAATTACATGGAACGTTTAACCATCAATGGGAACCATGTTGCATCTGGAATCCCCTGAAAAAGATTTCAGAGAGTTCTGAATCACATACCTAAATACTTACCCAGCAAATTTTAGAGGAATTCAAAACTGTTCTAACTCCTGGGTAACTGTAAAACTGAAATTCTCCCCTTCCAAAGCACCACTGATACCTCCACTGACACCAACCTGAACCCTAACCCTCATGTTAAACTTAACCCTTATTTTAACTCTAACCCTCATTTTAACTCTAACCCTAAACCTAACCTTCACTCTAACTCTGACGTGAGCTCGCTAATCACTCCTGAGCTGCACATGACACTACCAATCCTAATCTTACCCAACCATCCTGTCCTGACTCGTCACTCCTCCACAGATACACCCCGATACTTTCCCCAACCCAACTCCCACATGATTTAACTTCCATTTGACCTGACAATAGCCCTCCACCACTGCCCTGAACTTGGTATTCCACCTGACCAGCATTGATAGACTGACTGTGAGAAGCTGAATCAACATCTGGGTCATTTATTTTTACAATTGCAATCAGTCTGAACGTTTTTGACGGCAAGCAAAATTCTGTGGTGAGATATCTCAAAAACAAATGGTCTGATTGTAACAATGAGAATGTACATGGAGAATGGCCCAAGGAAAAACTAACTGTTTTGATCAAATGTGCCAATCTGGATCAGGATCCTGATTTTGATTTAATCGGATCCATTATAATTGGGAAATTGATTTTTTTTATTATCTTTTAGAACGTTGTGAGCTATTCTATCTGTAATGTTATAGATCATTTTAGCTCTTGCAGTGGAATTTGTCACAACTGTCTAAATATGAGCAGCTTTTTCAGAGCAGCTTGTTGGATTTGGATTGGCCTACAGTCTCCTTAATGAGAGGGAGGCTCGTGGGGAAAAAAAAGTTTTTTGTGGCTTTTGTAATTAAAGAACATCAACCCGGCAGCATGAAGCCCAAAGGAAAGCTGCATAATTGTAAATGACATTGAGTTAACATCACATGTTTGCCGTCTGCATTCAACTTTGTGTTCTCTTCACTTGTTTAGAGTCTGAACTCAGCAAACGCCTGAAGTTGGGCTTGAACCTGTAACATTCTGACTCAATAAGTTACTCAATAAGAGAGCCACAAACTATATCATTGGCAGTCCATCGCAGACAAGGTTGACTCACTTCCACTCTCAGGGTGAGTCGGTACTTGACTGTACAGACCAAACCATGCCAAACTTGGGGTAGAAGGTTATCTTGGGAAGGGCTGGATGGGGTATTGGTGGGGCAGCGGTTCCTTTCACTGTTTTCACCTGGCTTCCACTTTTTCCTGACGGCGAGCATCGTGATATTCGCGGCTTTCCCAGATGCTCGTCTTCCACTTTGGACAGTCTTGAGCCAAGGATTCCCAGGTGTCTGTGGGAATGCCGCACTTTACCAGTGAGGCCTTGTGGGTATCACTGAAGTGCTTCCTCTGTTCACTGGGGGCTTGCCTGCCATGTCGGAGCTGGGAGTAGAGCACCTGCTCGGGGAGTCTTGTGTCGGTCATGCGGACAACATGCCCAGCCCATCGCAGCTGATCAAGGGGGGGGTCAGTGCCTCGATGCTGGGGATGTTGGCCTTGTCGAGGACGCTGGTGTTGGTGCGTCTTTCTTCCCAGTAGACTCGCAGGGTCTTGCGTAGGCAGTGTTGGTGATGCTGCTGCAGTGCCTCAAGGGGTCTGCTGTAGTTGGCCCACATCTCAGAGCCATATCAGAGGACAGGAGCCACTACAGCTCCTGTAAACAATGAGTTTGATGTTGGATTTGATGTTGTTGTCCTCAAACACCGTTTTCCTCAGGCGGACGAAGGCTGCACTCGCACACTGGAGGTGGTGCTGAGTTTCTTCATCAATAATTGCTGTTGTCAACAGGATGTTGCTGAGGTATTGGAACTGGCCAATGTTCTCTCAGGCCTCCCTGTGGACCTTGATAATCTATAATGATAGAAACTATAACGATAGCAAAGACCGATTGAGATGCTGATAATATGTCTCTGCCTTTCCAAGGAAAGGCTGATTCTTTTACTTACGTTACTACATTTTCTGGACATTTTAGTTTCTACACAAGGTTATCCAGTTCCTTAGCAAATGTTACAATAAATAAATAAATATTTATCACAATTAAGCATGTCAACAGATAGATGCTTCAATTATTGAAACTGATGATGAGATTGTCATCATTTTAATGCCGTTTGGGGACGGAATGGTGGAGGGTATTGTCACAGGACAAGTTATCAGCAATCAGTCTAATGCTTTGGGGATTAATTCAGATCCCACCTTGACAGTTGGTGAAGATTAACTTTCAATGAATGAATTGAATTTAATCTTAGTAAAGGTGACCATGAAACTTTTATCAAATGTTGTAAAAACCATCTGTGTTCGGTAATGACCTGTCTTCATCTGGTCTGGTACTACTTGTGACTCCAGACTCTCAGCAATGTGGTTCACTTTTAACTGCCCTCTGCAATGGCCTTGCAAGCCACTCAGTTCAAGGGCAATCATGGATGGGCCACAAATGCTTGCCTTGCCAGGAATGTCATCATCCCAATCATGAATGGACAAAGACAGAAACAATGGTTTTCTGGAACATAGGAAACTTAAAAGGAAGTATTAACCATAGAATAGAATCCCTACAGTGTGGAAGCAGGCCATTCAGTCCACCAAGTC
Organism: Rhincodon typus; assembly: GCF_021869965.1. NCBI lineage: Eukaryota > Metazoa > Chordata > Chondrichthyes > Orectolobiformes > Rhincodontidae > Rhincodon > Rhincodon typus. Next base: position 1,238 of record NW_025965853.1, on the reverse strand, counting down.
CATACAAACCCTCCAAACACCATCCCACACAGACCCACACCCTACACTATCTCTGTAACCCTGCATTTCCCATGGCTAACCCACCCAGCCTTCACATCCCTGGGCGCTATGGGTAATTTAGCATGGCCAATCCATCTATCCTGCACATCTTTGGACTGTGAGAAGAAGCCAAGCAGACACGGGGAGAATGTGCAAACTCCACATAGACAGTCACCAAGGGCAGAATTGAAACCTGGTGCTGGCAGGCAACAGTGCTAACCACTGAGCCACCGTGAACAAGCAATTTAAAACCAAAAGGAGATATGTCTGGTTTGAATAAATCATGGGGAAGTTCCCCTTCTCTGCAGCAAGTGGGTAATAATCATGTTCATAGCCAAACTTCGCTCTGTCTTGCCAGATGACTGTACATGGGCATCAATACCCTGTCTGTCAACTTTACGCCTGCAAAGACAGGGCAGTCTGAAGAATACCAGACTGACCAGAAATGCCAGGCTTGTCAGAGAATGCCAGCTTGGCCAGGGGATGCCAAACCAGTTGAAAGACATCAAAGTGAGAGCCAGGTAAGACACAGCAGTGTGGCTTTGCAGAACGTTGGTTAGGCCACTTTTGGCATATTGCATTCAGTTCTGGTCTCCCTGCTATAGGCAAGATGTTGTGAAAATTGAAAAAGGGTTCAGAAAAGATTTACAAGGATATTGTCAGGGTTGAAAGATTTGAGATATAGGGCGAGGCTGAATAAGCTGTGGCTATTTTCCCTGGAGCATCGCAGGCTGAGGGGCAACCTTACAGAAGTTAATAAAATCATGAGGCATGGGTAGGGTGAATAGCCAAGGTCTTTTCTCCAGGGTAGAGGAGTCCAAAACTTCAGGGTATAGGTTTAAGGTCAGAGGGGAAAGATTTAAAAGGGGCTAAAGGGACAACACTTTTATGCAGAATGTGGTGTGTATGGAATGAGCTACCAGAAGAAGTGGTGGAGGTTGTCACAATTACAACATTTAAAGGGTATCTGGATGGGTACATGAATGGTAAGGGTTTAGAGGGATATGGGCAAAATGTTTAATTTAGGATATCTGGTCATCATGGACAAGTTGGACTGAAGGGTCGGTTTCCATGCTGCACATCTCTATGACTCTATGACTGTAAAGGTGGATTTAGAAAGATTTTTCCTGGTGCAGCAGAGATCCAAAGTTTCGCTGGGGGCACCTGGTGAAGTAATCCTACTCCTGCTGGCCATTTGT
>NW_025965852.1:96991-102000 GCF_021869965.1 Rhincodon typus | reverse complement strand
TAGTGTGATTGAGAAATTTGAACTTCACAACAAATCCTGGAAGAATGGCTTTTATGAAACATCTCTGACAGACTCTGGGATGTTAAGCTTATACTTGACCAGTAGTTTATTTTACGGATGAACCTTTAAGAAATGTTTACCAATCTTATAAATATTATCTTAGCACATATTACACGTCCACATTTTATAAGCTGAAAAGTACAACCAGTACCCAGAGAGCTAACAACAGCTTTAACATATGGTCAGAAATAGATTGGACCAAATCCGGCTTCAAGGATGAAATTTCACAATGCAGCAAAAGCGCTACAATAAAAATTTTAATGGAAGTAATTTACAGAAATTATCGGAATTTCAAAAAACTTTCCTTGCTTAACCTTCTCTTCATTTGGACACTTGGAGCAACTCTAGTGAGTATTTACACCAACCGGGTTAGAATAGAGAAAATAGCAATTTATTGTCACTTGTATTTATGAAAACACAGTGAGACGTGTACAAGTCGCCACAATTCGGCATCATTTTAATAGATTAGATAGAATCCAGACTGATGACTACATTTATGTTACTCTTTGATCCTGGAATATTCTCTAATTCTTGATTTTAAATATGAAGGAGGCTTCACCTGTCTGAGACAGAGGCCAAAGTTGCTTCAAATTGGGATTTCAACTGGTAAATCTTTCTCCAAGTTTAACTTTAGAGTAAAAGTCAGATTCAGATCTAGAACGATTGACCTTTAAAGTAAGTTAAAATAAATTACTTAGAAAGTCAGCTGCCCGATAGTGGCAGCTATCTATTAAAAACCCTGAAGTCCCTTGGCTGACTCAGGTGTAGATTACTATAGCAAGAAGTAAAGCTAAAAAGTGACTCATCCAAGCTCTATGTAAGAAAGGGATTTTTATACTGCACAGACAGCAAGGAGCACAATTGGAGTAAAGGAGCCTTCACCTGAGTGAGAGAGACAGAGGCTGACTGAGTATGTCTGGAAATTTGGTTCAAAGTGGGAATTCAGTGGAGTGAAGGTGAAGATGCTTTAAGTAACATTTGGTTCTAATGAGAGAGCAGCCCTATGGTCCTCTGGGTGACTTTGCCCACTTTAGTGCAAGAAGTAATGTCTCCAGAATAATAGGTGAGCAAGACAGGACAGAAGGCATGGATTGACAGGCCTCCCTGCAGTGAGATCAGCAGCAGAGTGCAGGAAAGCTGCTGACTGGTGAGTATTTCTCATTTTTTAAGTCTTCAGTTTGTGTATATTTTTCTCTTTCTATTAAATTATTTGGTAAATGTAAGATTGATACTATTGTAGGAAAATCATTACAATAAAGTATAAAAGGTAATACTAGAGTAATACATTACATAAAATATGATAGTGGTGGCAGGGTGGGTGCTGTGTTGCTGCTGCAGCATATGGGAATTGCTGGACACTGACAAGATCCAGAGTAAACTTGTCTGTAAGATGTGTTCGTAGATCAAGAAACTTCTGATCACAGTTGAATGACTAAAATCTGATCTGCAGACAGTGTGCTACATCAGGGAGGGAAAAGTTACCTGGACGCTTTGGTTACACCACTCACATTAGACAATTCATATTTGGTTTGAGATTAGGGACAACAGGCTGAGAGTCTTGGTGAAGCAGGTATTGGAACACATGGGGTAGCATTGAAGGTGTCTCAGTGCCTGCAACAGTCCAATAGTCGTGAAGTTCTTGCAAGCTGTGTGAACAAGAGTAGGAACTGCAGGAAGGAACTGGCTATGGCACTCTGGTACAGGGAAGCATTCAGTGGGGGGAGAGAATTGGAAAGGAATGGTAGAGGACAGTGTAATTAGGGAAATGGACACTGTTCTTTGCAGCCGTGAACATGAGTCCTGCAAGCTGGGTTGCCTGCTTAGTGCCAGAGTTAAGGACATCTCCTCAGGGTTAATAGAGGAAACTAGATTGGGGAGGAGAGGGATCCAGCTGTTATCAGCCATGTTGGTATCAAAAACATTGATAGGACTAGAAAGGAGGTTCTGCTGAAAGAATTTGAACAAGCAGGAGTTAAACTGAAAAGCTACATGAGCCACAGGCAAACTGGCATAGGATAAGATAAAGTCAGGGAGTTAAATGTGTGGCACAGACTTTGGAGTGGAAGGGGCACTGTCACCTTCTCCTGGGGTAGAAGGGAAATTCTGGTGGGATGAGCTTCATTTGAACTGTGCCTGGATGGTCTGTTTGGAGGGCTTTAAACTAAATGGACGTGGTGGTGGTGGTTGGGGTGGGGAGGGGAGAGGTGGTGTTGTAAAAAGAAGAGATTTGGCATTATTGCAGGGCACCTCTTTAGGCAATGATACCCTGAATGGGACAGGAAGGGGCAGTGCGCTAACATGTAAAAAGCAACAAATAAGGTCAAAAGGGGATAAAATTGTTAAAAAAAAAAGGAAAATGATTGGCTCTTTATTTAATTGGACTTAGTATTTAGAAAAAATACAATGAATTAGCAGCATGGGCAAGATCTTATAGCTATTATGGTGGCATAGTTACCAGGAAATCAAAACCGGGAGCTAAATATTCAGGGGTGTGTGAGTTTTTGAAAGGACAGACAAGGAGGAAAAGGTGGGGGTGAGTTGCTTTGTTAGTAATAGATGGAATAGGTATAATAGCAAGAAATTAACTTGGCTCGGAGGTTGTAGAATCCATATGACAGAGTTAATAAATAACAAGGGGTAAAAACCACTAGTAGGAGTAGAATATAGGACCCCTATTAGCAGCAATACCATAAGAGAGAGAATAAATCAGGAGATGTTGAGGAGATAATCAGAATGGCATGTGAAAAGGGCAGTAGATTAATCATGGACATCTATTATCTTCATGTAAATTGAGAAAATCAAATTGGCAGAGGTAGCCGTGAGGAAGAATTCATAGAGTAGATTCAGGACAGTTTCCTTGAACAATACGTTGTGGATACAACTAGGGAACATGCTATTTTGTGTCTGAGAATGTGCAATGAGGCAGGTTTAGTAAGTGATCTGAGTTAAAGATACCCTAGGAAACAATGCCCATAACATAGCAGAAATCAACTTTCAGTTTCAGAGTAGGAAACTTGGGTCAAAATAAAACTATGCCAAACTTAAATAAGGGTAATTACAAATGAATGAGGGCAGAGTTGGCTGGTGTGAACTGGGAAAGGAGTCTGATGAACATTGGTGAGCAATGGCAGATGTTTAAGAAAATAGTTCATGACTTACAATAAAGGTGTATTCTAGTGAGGAAGAAGGATTCTCAGAAGGGGATGGACAAAGGATGGTTAACCAAGGAAGTTAAGGACAGTATCAAATTGAAAGAAGAAAAATATACAACATGGAAAAGATCTGTGGCAAGCCAGAGGATTGGGAAAGTTTTTGATACCAACAAAAGATGACCAAAAATTAATAGAGGGAGAAAATAAACTTTGAGAGAAAAAATAGCAAGTAATATAAAAACAGAAGGGCTTCTTTCAATATATAAAAAGAGAGGGAGGCTAATGTGAACATAGATGCTTTAAAAATTGAGGTTGAGTAAATAATAATGGGGGAACTAGGAAATGACAGAGGATTTGAATGAATGTGTCTGTCAGTCTTCACTGGAGTAGACACAAAAAGCATGCCAAAAGTAAAAGTTAATCAGGGTTTGAATGTAGGGTGGGGAGGACAAATACAATAAAAATCACCAGACTGCAAGGACTAGAGAAACCAATGGGGCTAAAAGCTGATTAGTTTCCTGGCTTTAATAGGTTCCAACTGGAATAATAATGAAAATAACTATAGAGATAGTGGATGCACTAGTAGTAATCTTCCAGGGATCCTTTAATTCTGGAAAGTCCCAAAGGATTGGAAAACTGCCAGTGTAACCTCTTTTATTGAAAGGAGGGGGAAATAAAACTCAAGGTAGTTGTAGGCCAGTTTTCTCAAAATCTGTCATTTGGAAAATATTAGTCTGTTATGAAGGATCTAACAGCAGAACATTTGGAAATACATAATCTGATAAAACAGAGTCAACTTAGATTCATGAACCAGAAATCATGCCTGATCAATTTATTAGAATTCTTTGGGGTAACAAAGAATAGATAAGGGAGAACCAGTAAATGTAATATTTGGATTTCAATAAGGTATTTGATTAAGGTATCAAACACAAGGCTGCTTAATGAAGACAAGAAATCCTGGCGTTGGAATAGTATATCCGCATGGATATAAAATTGAATACCTAATAGAAGACACAGAGTTGAAATAAAGGGGGAATTTTCAGGATAGCAACCTGTAACTAGTGGAGTGTCACAGGGATCAATGCTCGGGCCACAATTATTTATAATACATGTACTAATAACTTGGATAAGAGAAATGAAACTACTATCACCAAGTTTGTAGAGCAAGCAAGAATAGGTGGGAAGGTGAGTAGGGAAGTTGACACAAAGAGTCTACAGAGGGATATAGACAGATTAAGTGAGTGGGCAAGAACTTGGCAGATGAAATATGATGTGGGAAAATGTGAGGTTATGCACTTTTGTAGAAAAGTACAATATTATTTAAATAGAGAAAAACTGCAGAAAACTACAGCAGACAAGGATTTGGGAGTCCTTCTGCATAAATTGCAAAAATCTAGCATATAGGTGATAAGGAAGACAATTTTTAAAATCCATACTTTGATTTGGGCATTCCTGGCCAGGCCAGAATTTAGTTCCTATCTCTAATTCCATAGCAGGCAGTTAAGAATTAACCTCATTGCTGTGGATCTAAAGTCACATGTAGACTAGACCAGGTGAAGATTGAAGATTTCCTTTCTTGATTGACATTAGTGAACTAGATTGGGTTTGAAACAACAATTCACAGCATTCACTATCAGAGTAACTTTTTATTCCATGCTTTTGTTGATGTAACATTTCACCATTTTGCCATAGTGGGATTTGAATCCATATACCCAGAACATTAACCTGGACAACAAGGTGCAAGGCTGGATGAACACAGCAGGCCAAGCAGCATCATAGGAGCAGAGAGGCTGACGT
>NW_025965852.1:0-1991 GCF_021869965.1 Rhincodon typus | reverse complement strand
AGCCTCTCTGCTCCTATGATGCTGCTTGGCCTGCTGTGTTCATCCAGAGGCAATTTCAGTTTGTTTCTTCTGGATTTGGAATTCAGACCTGGGTCTGAACGTCTGAGCTACAGTGCCACCTTGTACTGATGTACCTCCAGAACCAGATGCAAAACTGTCATTGTAATGATAATGTCACATTTAAACCACATACATACTTGAAGTAATCTACAGCATAGGCATGCAACAGTAATTCAACTTCTACAGCTTTTATGTGCCAAATGAGTATTTTAGGGCAGGGTGGACAAAAAATAAATTAAGAATTGCCTGCCACAATAAAAATGAACATTACAATTAAAAATTCCCAGAGTTCTTCAAATACACATCTTCTAAATACCTGCACTTGTGCAACATATGGCAAATCAATTACCAGTCTAAATTCTAAAACAAAAAAACATGGCAAGCATTCCACAGAAATAATCAACAGCAACGGTTTGCCTCAGATTAGAGCAGCCACTAGAGTTTTGAATACAATTAATCATCATTCCCAGGCTATAGGAAGCCATATTGACACTTATTCATAATTTGAATATTTAATTACAAATGAACTTCCTCATCAAATTATCGTAAACTGGGAGAAAAGCCTGAAAGATCTGAATAATTATCGGGTTTAACCCCTCAACTGCTACTCCTGTGAGGGCTTAATTAGCATATTACATAATGGGCTGAAGGGAAAATAGCAAAGTGGTTAGCTCTCTAACTGTGAACTATGTGCAGATAGAGTAATAAGATACTTCAGAATACAGCAGCTTAGAAGTAAAATAATACACATTCAGTCAAATCAAGAAACCAGAAGGGGAAACTATAGACCATCTTCACACAATCCACTTGTAAATCTGAAGCACACGAAGCCAATAAATCATTCTATTTTCAGGCTTTATATCTGTTAGATATTTAAATCACAGGCCATTTTACAAGATGTCTTCACAACTCTGATTTTTTAAAAATTAAAGCAATGTCCATGTCACAAGACAATTTGTTTGCACCTCCCACACAAAAAGTGATGTTGGTGTTACATTTCGTTAGGATTACTGTTGACCTTCAAGTTGACAATGTGTCAGTAGACTCATTTACAATGTTTAAAACTAGTTGGATTGGGAGCAAGCCAAGGGGTTGCAACAACTCCATAAACTGAAACACAACAGAAAAATACACGCATTTGTAGATCAAGAAGTTATGACAGTTATGGATTGGGACGTTGTGACATAATTCCCCTTAATGGTAGGCTTAGTATTTCAAATTAATCCTTCGCACTGCACTTTGGTCTGCAAGTCTGAGGACTGTTAAACTGAACTAGAACCAATACCATCACACTCAGGCTGATTGCAGGACTGGCCAGAAGACAAAATCAGTGGTCTGGAAAAACAAAGCACTTCCTGGACAAACCATACTTAGAAATGCCTGCTTACCACTCCTCAAATATTAAAGATGAGGAAATATACTTGAAAACTCATCATGAAATTAGTTCCTAAATTAATTCAAAAAGTTGCACTGATTAAACTGAACCAAAAGAGTGCGCTAAAATTGTCGAACAAAAAGTAAATCTATTGAAAAAGCTTGTTAATATAGCTAATGTTAATCAAACAAATTTTCAATTTTATATGCCAATGTCAGGGATTAATTATGTAGTGACATCCTGACCTATCCTTCCATTGACTTTTAAAAGCACTTGTTAAATTTGTAACTGAAGTTTAAATCTCGGGCACTACGGTTTTTCTTCTGAAGGAAAGGCCATTTCAAACAATGCAACTAAAACTAAATTCTCGTATTTTCACTGCTAATGTCTGTCACGTGTTGGCAACAAACCCCACTTACTGTTTGCAACTTTAAAATTGTTCAAAATTATGATTAGACATTAATACTCAAACAGTTCAATCACCTCTAAGACTGAGAACCTAACAATACCACATAACAGAGTAGCATATATAGCATTTTGGCTACCAAACTTGGTG
>NW_025965851.1:92780-102030 GCF_021869965.1 Rhincodon typus | reverse complement strand
TTTTAGTGGTCACTAATACTTCCAAAGAAATGAACTGCAGTCACACACAGTCTCAAGAGAAACTCAACTCCCATTCTGCCTGGTATGGTGTTCATTAACCTCAATCAGTCTGAACACTTCCTGTGCCAACAAACATCTGGGAATTCTCAATAATCACAGCTGTGTTAATTCCGTTCCACATTGTGACCTAACTATTCTGATGCCACGGTTCACAATTATATCACTGTGTACGTTAGTTGATCTCACTCCTTATAAAGTACTCATGGAAATAAAGCTTTTCATTGTGTGATTCAGAGCAAATCAGAGAGCTCTGAGCATCATCATTATCTGGGTTTAACTCTGTTTTTTGATACACAGATTACTTGGTAAACCTCTGACAAACTTACGTTATGACGCATTTCTCATTCATCACGTTAGCTTTGAATCCAAGGACTGCAAACACCACAAGTGTTGCCAGAACAGAGGTGAAGAAATTGATGAAAGCAACAAGGGCTGCATCAAAATGACAGTTGTTATCTTTTTTGTTGTAACTTGAGAACGCGATGACTCCCCCAAACCCAAGTCCGAGAGCAAAGAACACTTGTGTAGCAGCTTCCCTCCATACCTGGGATTCCATCATCTTCTCCAGCTGTAAAACAACAAACAGAATGAGAGCTTCATGCAAAAACAAGCCAGTTTCATTCTCTTGGCACTAGGGCAGAACCTGGATCAGGACACAGGCACAGCCTGCTTTGGATCAAAGTCTCAGGTGTGACTGGCAGTTGGAGCTGAGTTAACTAATCTCAGGAAGACAGTAGCTTCAACTTTACAACCAGAGAAAGAAGGAAGCAAACAATGATCATGAGCCTAAACCCACCTACTGTGGCACATGGATAATGCTTATACACTGTCCGGCACCACACGTAGAAGCTGCTGTCAAATAATGACAGGGTTCATCAAACATTAAACAAACAATCAGGAATGTATCAATTACATCGAACATATACAACAAGACTAAAAATAATTCAAATAAACTTCTAAAATGTCATAGAGATTGCTCAATCCACCTGGCTCCTACACCAGGGTCAAATCCAACAGCCAATCCCAAAGCTAGACACCATCCAGCAGCTCTCATTCTTTAGTTTACTACCCTGGTTCAAATCCCTTCATTCTTGCTGCTACAAAAATCAATACAATTTCTTTTTTGAAGAATCAACTTTACCAAAAGCAGAACTTTTAAGAAATTCATTCATAGGATGTGGGTCTCACTATCTGGGACAGCATTTATTGTCCAACTTAACTGCCCTTCAGGTGGTGGTGGTGAGCTGTTTCTTGAATACAGCTCAGTGGCTTGATAATAAATGTTAGAGGGCTGTTCTAAATCAACCACATTGCTGTGGGTCTGGGATCACATGTAGGCCAGGCAAGGGTGGCAGATTTCCTTCCTTAAAGGACATCAGCAAACCAGATGGTCATTAGAACAATCTGACAATTTCTACGTCTCCATTACTAATACAGGCTTTTAACGCCAGATTTATTTAATTGAATTTAAACTCCTGCAGTTACAATGACAAAATTTGAACTCATTTCTCGAGCATGAATTCACTCTGCATTAATAATCCAGTCACATGATCTCTTTGCAGCTGTACCTTAGTAATGAACAATTCCAGGAGTGGAAAATCTAGATCTTAAAATTAAGTTTAAAACATAATAAACTAAAAGATTTTCATCTCTTGTCAAAGCCACTGGAATTATCCTGTCCGGCAGTCGCTATCACACACCCTAGTCTGCTCCACTGCATCCTGCTCTAGCCAGCATTACCCATTTGCTTTCTGAGACTGACAGACCTTAGGAGTGAACATGTGAAGAATTCCATCAATCGAGCCTCTGAGGAGCAGACTTCGAACCAGGAAACAAATCAGAACGACGTATGGAAACAGAGAACTGAAGTACATCACCTGAAAAGAATTCAAACAAAGTACATGGAATCATATCTAATGAGTGGCAAGAGCTATTATCTTGATAACTGACAATGAATCACTACTATTATGTGCAATTAAATGTTGACTTCACCAACTTTCGGAATTTTACTGCTGTACAGAGAATAAAGTTCCTTCCATACTATTACATCAAACAACCCAGAACAGACACAGCAGAAAGTTTAACACAGTAAAGCTCTCTTTACACTGTCTCCCTGAAACTGAAAGGCTTGTCTTACCTTACCAGATGACTGGATACCTTTGATTGTACACAATCCTACGAGGAACCAAGCCGACAGGAGACACAGAGTCATCTTCCAGTTCAGACCTCCTCCTTCATTGATGTTGTTGGCAATGTTCAGAGTGTCTCTGTACCAGAAGTAGGTTGTAGCTGAACTCTTTTCACATTCTGGTTCCACAACTAGAGTGAGACACATTCACAGTGAGTGCCAACACCAACTTCATTATAAATGTTAATGTGGCCCACTTCATCCAACAACGTCCAGACATTGGATCTCAGGACTGTGCTGGAGGAAGTGTATCTGGGAACATGCAACACCAGGGTCTATTTGACATAGGGGAATCCAATCTGAGGGAAGAGACACTGAGTGTGGAATGCGATGGAGTGGGGTGTGATGGAAAGAGACTCCATGGGGCATAGGGTGGTTTGGCCACAGGAGACCCTGTTGGAGGGGGACTCAGCCCAGTTTCAGTTTGTCTGGTTAGTGTTGCATAACAAATCCAAAATATCAGGGAACATTCATTGTCTGAGGAAGTCTGAGCTGTTTATCCATTAACTGTATGTTTTTCAGTTCTCATAAGATGCTTGATTGGCACAAACGTCTCCTGTTCTTATTCCGATACAGATATCATGGGAAATAATCACAAAAGCAAAACTACAATTTTTACACTTTTTTACCTCAAGCAATCTGTTCCATTTGCTTGAACTAAACAAATCAAGCAGAGCAAAGACCTGGCCTTGAATCACAACATTTTGACAGGAGGGAGTACTGAGAAAACACGAACAATGAGCCTCTGAATCGAATATCTTACTTACTGGTAACGGTACCATTGGTTATGAGAGGACACTCACTCCACGGGAGGGGAGACTGGAATGATTTAAAAAAATAAAAAATACTCCAGCCAATGATAACGTTGTAATAAAGTCCAACAAAGAAACATACCTAGGGAGAGAGAACAGAAAGTTCAGTCTGACTAATGGTCACAGCTCCAAGAATACAGGAGCGGAGGAATGTGAGGGAGACAGGATAATTACGAAAAGGAGAAGGGGGAATGAGGAAATCAGAAGGGAAAGCACGACAGATTGAAAGGGGACATTGGGTTGGAGATTGGTAAGCGAGAAGGATTTAGAGGAAAGAGGAGGAGAAGAGAGGATTGGAGGAGGCAGAGGGAGGAACAGTAAGTTGGAAGTAAGGAATGACCATTACAAGCATTTCTGATAACATTCCTGCATCAGAACAGGAACAATTAGCGAATTGCTACAGTGCAGAAGTATTTTAGTTTGACAAACAGCCCAGTTGTGAGATAACAAGGTGTAGAGCTGGATGAACACAGCAGGCCAAGCAGCATCAGAGGAGCAGGAAAACTGACATTTCGGGCCTAGACCTGGAATACTGAAAACTAGAACACTGCAGTGGGAACAGTTTAACTAGTCTCGGGATCAGTGAACTATAATGGGCGAAATGAACTAAGAAGGACCTGGTCTAGTGCAGCAGGACACAACTCACCATTCTTAAAAATGAAATAATACAATCGCTTCATTAAATTGAAATATTTCCCCAGGAGTTATTAGAGAGATTGAGTGGTTGACAGAGAGAAATCAAGATCTTGTAAATTAAGATTTCTGCTTTAATTAAACAAATAGGTGCTGGATATAGTACTGACTGTATAAAACATTTTATAAAATAGATGTTTCTCATTTAAAATTCAGATGGTTTATAATCAGAAAAACTGTAAGATGGTAACAAATTTGAAATGATCACAGTATTAATTTTAAAGTGTTTTAAAATTTTTTGCCCAGAGGAATTCTTTCTAACAAACTGGAGCTGAATCAGAGTCTGGAAAATCTTTACTGATAAATTTAAATGGTGACGTGAAATAAAGGAACATTACAGAATATTACAAGCAGTGAGTGGGAGAGTGGGGTTAGATTGGGACAGGTAATGAGATACAGGGAGACAGTTGGATTGGAATCAGACTCTGACCCAAGTATGAGTAAGGACCTTGGAATTACGGTTCAAATCACAGAATGATACAGCACACAGGGCAAATCAGTCCATCAAGCCAATGTTGGTACTCTCAAAACTACAATTACTCCCACTTCCCTGTAAATCTTTCTCTTTCAAGCATTTATCCAATTCTTTTTTGAAAGATAGCCCTAATTCTGCTTCTGTTGCCCCTTCAAGCAGCACATTCCAGATCAGAAAATGTTGTATCAAAAAAAACTCTCTCTTCATCTTTCCTTTGCTTAATTTATGAATTGGAAGTGGGAAGAGATTATAAAACTAGGCATTGGACATTGGTGAGACAACATCTGGAGTACTGTGTACAATGTGTACTATGTACTGGGCCCATTGTTTGAAAAAATTGTATAATTGCTTAGAAGCAGTTCAAAAAACATTCACAACTTAATCCTGGGATGAAGGGCTCATCTTACAAAGAAATATTGAAACATACGAGATCTTGAAGGGATTTAACAAAGTGGCTACCAGGAAAATGTTTCCTCTTGCCAAGGAGACCACGATTAGTACAAACAGTTTAAGAATAAGGAGGGCTCTCTTCTAAAATGAAAAAAAGACAACACCTTTCTCTCAGAGGCTGGTTAGTCTGTGGAATTATTTTCTCCAGAGAACAGTTGAGGCTGGGTCATTGAATTTATTCAGGGTTGAGTTAGGTAAACTTTTGATTGCCATGAAGCCAATGTTATGGTGGGCAGATAGGCAAGTGGAGCTGAGACGACAGCCAGATCAGCCATGACTGTATTGAATCATGCAGCAGGCTCACGGATCTGAATCACCTACTTCTGCTTCGATGTCCTATGATCCTGTACTCAAGCAAATGAAATGTGCAGTCACCGGTTCTCCTACCCATTCAAACAGTTTCTCTCTATCTACTCTGTCAAAACCCTTCATAACTTTTAACATCTCCTTTAAATGTCCTCTTTGTCTGCTTGGCTTTAAAAAGAACAATCCTAGTTTCTCCAGTCTCTACATAGCTTGTTGTGATGCATCCCAGGCAAGGGAGGAGACTGTTAGAGTCCTGGCAGAGATATCGAATACTTTGCTCGTTGCAGATGAAGTGTCAGATGACTGGCAGACAGAAAATGTAGTCCCTTTGTTCAAGATGGGCAGCAGGATAGGTCAGGTAGTTTTAGACCAGTTAGTCTATACATCACTGGTAGGAAAATTATTGGAAAAAAACATGAGCGACACGATTAATCAATAATAGAACAAGGCAGGAATGAATCAGCGATAGTCCGCACAGATTTGCAAAAGGGAGATCCTGTTTAATTTAATGGAGTTTTTTGAAAAGGTGATCAAATATGAGGTAAGTGTAGTTGACACGGTTTACATAGACTTCAGTAAGGTCTTTGACAGATGGAAAGCTAGTCCAAAAGATAGGAGTCCATGGGATCCAAGGCAAATTGGCAAACTGGATCCAAAACTGGCTTGCAACCAGTAGGCAAAGATGATGGTGCAGCATTGTCTTTGTGATTGGAAGCCTGTGACCAGCAGTGTACCACAGAGATCAGTGCTGGGACCCTTTCTGTTTATTGTGTACATTAATGACTTGAATATGAATATAGAAGGTATAATTGGTAAGTTTGCAGATGATGAAAACTGGGGGTGTAGTTGATAGTGAGGAGGACGGTCTCAGGCTACAGTCTGATATTGATCAGCTGGTAAACTGGGCAGAGCTATGGTAGATGGAATTTAATCCTGATAAATGTGAGGTGATGCATTTTGGGAAGGGTGGTGGGATTGCTGGTGGTGAGGGGTGGGGAGGGGGGAATGAGGGGCGCAAATCTGATTGCACTATATAAAATTATGAAAGGCATAGACAGAGTAGGTCATGAGAATCTCTTCCTCATGGCAAATGCATCTAAGACCAGAGGGGAATATTTTAAGGACTAAGTGCTTTAGAGGAGATTTGAGAAAAAACAACTTTCACCCAGAGGGTGGTAGAAATACAGAACATGCTGCCCCACAGGGTGGGGGAAGCAGGGGCATTTGCAACATTTATGAAGTATCTGATGAGCACTTAAAACACCAGGGCACAGTAGGCTCTGGACCAAGTGCAGATAAATGGAATTAGTATAGTTTGGCATTTATTGGTCATTATAGACATAGAGGGCCAAGGGCCTATTTCTATCATGTACGAGTGTAAGTATCACTGCATCACTGGAATCATTTTAGTAAAACCAAGCCCTAATCTCCAAAGGTCTTGACATTCTTTCTAAAGGACATATAGTCTACAACTAGTCACTAGGCTGCAGATGAGGCTTAAGATGTAATTTATAAATGTTAAACATGATTTCCTTCTCTTTGTACTCAATGCTTTTATTCATAAACATCAAATCAGATCTGCAGCTTTAACGTTCTCAAACACAAAGTTCAGCGATGACACTCACAATGCAACTTGCAAATCCAATGCCACCCAGTCTGGGACAGATATAGTTCCAGACACCAATACTCCCACGCCTTATTCTCTGGCCCACGGCTAGTTCCAGAAAAAACAGGGGAATTCCAATGATGAGGAGCAGGATGAGGTAGGGAACAAGATAAGCACCTGCAAATAAGAGAGAGATTTAGCACAAATGAAAATACATTTGACAGGTTCACATTGTGCTGTAATATTCAGACAAAGTGTTCAGATTGATGTGTGAAATCTCTGCTCCTTGTAGTTTGCTCTGTGCTTGAGGGCAAGTGCAGTCAAGGTTAAACTGGTGCTGCCTCAAGAATCTCAAACAGATGGTTTCATCTGCGTTCCACATTACAGAAACTGACACTATTTTCCACATCCCCTTCTCACTTGTGTCGTTTTGCAGCTTCTCTTCACCAATATCAATTTTCTGCCCATAATTGACAGTCTGTTTCATCCTGCCCCCCAGAACCTTGACCAACACACTGTTCCTGATTCCAAATTCTGGAACAATTCCAATCTCCTCATTGTTTATCCAATGCTACATCTAAACCCCCATCCCTAACGTTAATCCCGATCTTAACTCCAATACTCAAAACCGATGCCTGACAAAGCCCTGAGCACTCTGCTCAACACTCCAACCCCAACTCCTGCCCTTAGCCTGCTACAGTCCCTCTCCTGGAACCCACTGCCAATTCTTTAAATTGTTTGTCCCTCTTGTTCTCTTCAATCTTGACTCATGTCTCTTGATTTTAATTGTTGTTGCAGACAGTAATGAACCAGCAAGGCATGGAGTTTAAATCCACACAGCTCATGCTCTTGGCTGTCCACAACTCCTCAACAAATCTTGTTTTAAAGCAAGAAATCAAAATCTCTAGGTTGAATGTACAACAACTATGAATGGTTCAGTTTTATCAAATATAAAGATACTGGAATTCATTCAACTTGCATTGATAAGACACCTTTAAAATTATTAACTTCCCCAAGGCAATTCACAGGAAAAAGATCAAAGTATGAATCACACCACATAAGAACATTAGTTCAGAGCAAACCCTTGCTCAAAGAGGCTAGTTTTAAGGAGTTTCTTACAGATTAAGAGAGAAAGGCACGAGGGTTTAGGGAGGAAATTTTAAAGATATGGTGATAGGCAACTGAAAGTATAACCACTTTTGATGGAATTCTTCAAACTGTGCAGGTTCAAGAGGCCAGAACTGCAGAGGTTGGGATGTTAAGGAGATTACAGGGATACAGAATGGGGAGGCCACAAAGGGATTTGAAAACAAGATAAGAATTTTGAAATCTGAGGCATTGCTTGACCAGGAGCTTATGTGGTCAGCAGTTAAGGTGCAAGTTAAGACACAAGCAAAACAGCTGAAGACGAGATCAAGTTTAGTTAGGAGGGAATGCCTACTCTCAGCCTTTGGGAGTCAAAGCTCAGATTAACCAAAAAAAGTTTCAGATGATGATCTGAGACAGATGCAGAGTTGAATAATACAATGGAAATGAAAATAGACAGCATTTAAGATAATAGATTAGCCGTGGTAAAAGCAGGGTTACTGGGATCGGGTAGTGGGCTGGGTCTAGGTGGGTTGTTCTTCAGAGGGACAGCAAGAACTGAAGATGCTGGAGTCAGATTTAACAAAGTGTGGAGCTGAAGGAACACAGCAGGCCAGGCAATATCAGAAGAACAGGAAAGCTGACGTTTTGGGTCAGGACCCTTCTTCAGAAATATACTTCTGAAGAAGGGTCCCAACACAAAACATCAGCTTTCCTGCTTCTCTGATGCTGCCTGGCCTGCTGTGTTCCTCCAGCTCCACACTTTGTCATCGCTTGTTCTTCAGAGGGTTAGTGCAGACTTGATGGACTGAATGGCCTCTTTCTGCACTGTAGGGATTCCATGATTCTATAAATTTCTTCAGCCAGATGGTGGTGAATCTGTGGAACTCATTGCAGCAGAAGGCTGTGTAGGTCAAGTCATTAAGTGTATTTAAGACAGAGATAAGTTCTTCATAAAAACTGAAAGAACTGTGGATGCTGTAAATCAGGAACAAAAACAGAAAGTGCTGAAAAAGCTCAGCAGATATGGCAGCATCTGTGAAGAGAAATCAGAGTTAACGTTCCTCAGAACGGAGGAAGGGTCACCAGACCTGAAACGTTAACTCTTTTTTTCTTCAGGTGTAGCAATTCCTGTGTTTGCAGGGAAGGGTGCCAGGGGTGGTGGGGCTAGTGGGGAGTGTGGAGCAGCCTCCTCTACATTGGTGAGACCAAGCGGAGCTCGGAGACCGTTTTGTAGAGCACCTGCGCTCTGTTCACAATAAACGATAACACCTTCCAGTCGTAAACCATTTTAACTCCCCCTCCCACTCCCTGGGGAGACACGTCCATCCTGGGCCTCCTCCACTGTCACAATGACACCACCCGGAAACTAGAGGAGCAGCATTTCAAATTCCACCTTGGGAGCTTACAGCCCGATGATCTTAATGTGGACTTTACCACTTTCAAAATGTCCCCACCCTGGCCTCATCCCATGTCCAACCCTCTCCCTCATCCCTGCTTCCTTGACCTGACACAACCTGTCCATCTTCTCTCCCACCTATCGGCCACTCCCATCTCACTGACCAATCCCCATC
>NW_025965851.1:0-2780 GCF_021869965.1 Rhincodon typus | reverse complement strand
GAGAGAGAGAGAGAGAGAACGAGAGAGAACGAGCCAGATGGAGAGATTCTCTGGCTGCTCTGTACCTACTGATTTGTAGAAAACTGCAGTTCAGCAATCTGAGGGCTATCATCAGGCCCTCTTTCCTTAAGTTAAAGCCTTGTCATGCCACTTTGTGTCAAAGTAACAACTGAACTAGATCAGAAAACAACCTGATATAGCACAGTTAAAAGTACATGCCACTTGATTGTTAGGAGTTGTACATCTCTTGTAGTATTTCAGTCTTAGAAACATAGAAAATAGAAATAGAGGTAGGCCATTTGCCTCTGATATTTACATATCATATCTTGTTTCGGCCTTGAATGCTTTCTGTGGTAATGAATTCCACAAACTCACCACTCTTTTGGCGAAAAAATTTCTCATTGCAGTCCTAAATGGTTTACCCCATATTTATAGACTATGATCTTTGGCTCTGCAATCCCCATGTCATCAGGAACATCTTTCCTGCGTCTACGCTATCTAATCCTGTTAGAAATTTATAGGTTTCTATGGAATTCCCCTCTCAAACTTCTGAACTCCAGCGAATATAATCCTAATCAATTAAACCTCTCTTCATGCGTCAGACCCGCCATCCCCAGAATCAGCCTGGTAAACCTTCGCTGCGCTCCCTCTATAAGAAGACTATCCTTCCTCAGAAATTGAGACCAAAACTGCACACAATATTCCAGGTGTGGTCTCATCAAGGCCCTGTATAACTGCAACAACACATCCCTGCTCCTGTACTCGAAACCTCTCGCAATGAAGGCCAATGCACCATTTACCTTCTTTACCGCCTGCTGCACCTGCATGCTTACCTTCAGAGACTGGTGCACAAGGACACCCAGGTCCCACTGCACACTCCCCCTCCCAATTTACAGCTATTCAGGTAGTAATCTGCCTTCTTGTTTTTGCTTCCAAAGTGAATAACATCACATATATCCAAATTATACTGCATCTGCCATCCATTTGTCTACTGTTCTAGCTGCCTAACTTCCATCCTCGTTTACAGTCCAAAAAAAAGTGGTTCCTTAAAACAGGGGTCTGCAGAATGGGAATGAATAGTGCAAAGGGAGCTTTACTCTGGATCAAATTCCATGCTGTCCTTGTCCCAGCAATGTTTGAGAATGGTATAGAGGGAGCTTTACTTTCAGTTTAAGAGTGTAGAGAAAGCTTTAATCAGTATCAACGTTCTGTCCTAGTCCTGAGAGTAATTGATGGGTAAAATGCATACAGAACTTTCCTTTAGAAAGGTGTTTGATAAGGGTCCACACGTTAGGCGACTTAACATAAGAGCCCCGGGTGTTGGAGTAGTATATTAACATTGACATAAGATTGGCTAAATAATAGAAGATCGAGAGTTGTTATAAGCGGGACATTTTAAGGAGGGCAACCTGTAACTAGTGGAGGGCCACAGAGATCAGTGCTAGGTCCACAGTTATTCACAATATAATAATATGAAGTGAAGTTGAGGATTATCAGATCAGATATAATCTCACTGATTGGCAAAGCAGACTCAATTGGCTGAATGGCCTAATTCTGCTCTTACGGGCCTGCTCCTGATTTGTATGTTACACTGACACCATCAAGAATCACACTCAATCTGTGCGACACTTGAGTTCCAGCTCTCGAATCAATCAATGGGGCAGATTGAAGTTTATACAAAAGAAACAGACCCAACAGGTTTATTGTCTCTTTTATATTCTTGCTGTTATGAATTCATTCCAGATACCAGCTGCCACTCAATAAGCTCCAACCTTTCACTAACAGGAATTCCTTTCCCCATGACTGATCTAAAATGCACATAACAATAGGATACACACCAGCTGCACTCAGTCCTGCTCTCAGCTCTCTCTCTCTCTCTACCCTCAACAGACACACGCTCACCCTTGGTACACACACCCTCTATAGACACACACTCAACCACAATAGATTCACCTTCAGCACAGACACCGTCACCCTCCTTAGCAAACAGCCCCGATTTGTACACTTGCACACTCATGTGCTGTGTGCGCTCAGAAGCACTTTCCCAAATATCTGTGCTGTCTGAGCCCAGTAACCTGTCCCAAATCAGTTCACTTGTCCTGAGTGTGGTAACCAGCGACAGACCTTCACTCAAAGGAACAGGGTGGAGCACAAAGTGATGGATATTGAGGTGAGATGTAATGTGCCTCACAGGCAATGTAAATCGATCAGTGAATACAATCTGGTCACAGAAAACAAATAGCTTCTTAAAGCCACACTCTGTAACCAGGAACTGAATGTTACCAGGTGGAAGACTGGCAAATGGATGTGGAAAGGTGTTAGGTGACCCATTCGCCTTCTTTCTGTGCCAGATGGGTCACACCCCCACAGCCCAATTGAGTCACTTAAATGGCCAATTAAGAGCCTCTTTCCAGCATGGTTGGCCATTTACCAGCTGAGGAGTGATCTGTAGCCTATAGGAAGCCTGTACCCAAATCTTCCAATGGATACTGTGGGGGCTTTATTTATAGACACTCCTTGGCCCAGAGGGGGAAATTCCCATGGCAATGACATCACCTCCCTCAGTGATCCCCTTTCATCCACTGTTACCAGGCATTGCCTGACTAACCCTAGTGCCCCAAGACCCCATTACCTGAGCTATCAGTACCCCACCTATTTGCTTAACACACTCACCTGTCACAGGACTGTCTGCCTGTGCCACAGGATATTTAAAGGATAGGTGTAAAGGAAAGCTGTAAAGAAACACAGTTTCATCCAATTCTCTTTGCAGTTGGATTCAG
>NW_025965850.1:100664-102836 GCF_021869965.1 Rhincodon typus | reverse complement strand
GCATAAATTGGTCAAATATAGAGTAAAGCTCCCTGTACACTGTGTTCCAAACAGATGAGGAGGTGCTGTCACTGCCTTCCTCAGGAAACCTCCCTTACCTCCACCTTAGCCTTCCCCTTCCCCAGCACATGACTGTCACACCATCAGTTCGCCTTCATGGTCCCGATTGAAATGAAGGAGAGTGGGCTGGAAGGCATTCTTGTGGAGGAGAGTGGGCTTCCAGTATTTCCAGTGGTGATTGCCCCACTCTCTTTCCCTCCCAACCCCCACCCTGGATTTTCCACCATCCTTTCAGGCAGCAGGTTCCCATATTTCTCTTAGCGGGAGAGAAAAAATTCTCAGATTCTCTCTTAACCATTCGCTCCTATGCCCTCTGGTCTCAGACGCATCTGCTGCAATTTACTCCCCCTGTGCTTCTTGGAATTTTGTGTACCTCAATCAGATCCTCCCTTAGCCTCTTCTGCTCCAGGGAAAACCAATCCAGCCCATCCCGCCTCCTCCTCATAACTGAGACGTTCCGATCCCATCCCACATCCTGGCGAATCTCCTCTCCAGTGCAATCAGATCCTTCCCATTGTCTGGTGACTGGTCTAAAAGCTTAGCTTTAATACCACAAGACAATTGTTTCCCCGCCCCCCCATTATAGTTTGCCGTTAGCAACAAGGACTGTTCTGATGAAACTGTTTAAAAGTAGGAAATACTTCTGTACCTTGGTATTCTGAGCAAGCATGACGAAGAAAACATCCTACAGCCATCCTTTCTTCAGTGCTGTTATCCAACTCATCTCAATCTCCAAATCTCTTGTTGATACCCCCACCACCCCATGGTACTACTGTGGTACACTGGTAGTGTCGCTACCTCTGAACCAGGAGACCCATGGTTTAAGTCTCATCTACTCCAAAGGTGTGTAATAACATTTCTGAACATATATGCCATTGAGCCACAGCACTGAAACATCTTTAAGGAACACATCCTAGATTAGTATTAGGCTCTGGGTAAAGTGTCCTGCGGACATTTATTCGTATGCGTTTGAAATGGCCTGTTCACTCAACAGATCTTTCGCAACTCTGCAGCAAATCCTGCCTTGAACATCAAGGATTGTTATTTAATTATTTTGGGAAGGGACTAATTGAACTCCAATTGAGAGACAATCCTTCAATATGAACATTGTAAAATAAAGTGTGCGATACAAACATTCAGGCAAATAGTATCAAGTAGTTTGGGGTTACGGGGATAGTTTCGGGGACTGGGTCAGGGTGGGATGCTCTTTGGAGGGTCAGTGCAGAGTCAATGGGGTGAATGGCCTGACTGTAGGAAATTTTGTGTTTTGGTAGAGTCAAATGTAAAGCCATACTCTCTGAGCAACCTGTGCTGAATGTTGTTACAATTTCAGATCCTATGAAGCATGGGCAATCCAGCAGTAATGACAGCTGAAGCTGGCTTCACTGTTACCCAGAGCGACTGGTCCCTGGGATGGGCATCATACACGTCACCGCCAACCAATTCCACAGGCAGTGCCAACCTCACCAACAACACAAATATGTGCCAGTTCAACGCCGACTTCCAGTACCTCCTGTTTCCCGTGGTGTACAGCCTGGTGTTTGCCTTTGGCACTGTGTCCAACCTGTGCGTCCTCTGGTACCTCTTCAGGAAGAAGGGCTCATTCTCACCCTCCGACGTCTTCATGATCAACTTGGCCACCATCGACCTCATCTTCGCTGCCCTGCTCCCGTTCAAAGTGGCCTATCACGCCCTGGAGAACGACTGGATCTTCGGCGAGGTAGCATGCAAAATCACCGGCTCCCTCTTCTTCGCCAACATGTATGGCAGCACGCTCTTCCTCACCTGCATCTGCGTGGACCGCTACATTGCCGTCGTCTATCCCATTCATTCGATTTGGCTGCGCAGGACACGCTACAGTGTGGCAACGTGCTGCCTCATCTGGCTGCTTCTGATCGCCAGCCTCCTGTACCTGACGATTGGGCAGCCCCTGACTAACCAATTCCCCAACGGCAAGAGGGCCTGCCTGGAGAATTTCTCCATGGACACCTGGAGCGGGCACATCTCGGGGATCAGCATCGCGGCCGCGGTCGTCGGTTTCTTCATCCCGTTGGTCATTATCATTGTCTGCTACCCTCTGATCGCCAAGAAGCTTCTGGAACACAACGCGGG
>NW_025965850.1:0-664 GCF_021869965.1 Rhincodon typus | reverse complement strand
CAATCCAGTCTCTAGGCTTGGGAATGTGGGCCTGGTCTGCCAGTATCCAGTCTCTAGACCTGGGAATGTGAGCCTGGTCTGCCAGTATCCAGTCTCTAGGCCTGGGAATGTGAGCCTGGTCTGACAGGATCCAATCTCTCGGCCTAGGAATGTGAGCCTGGTCGCCAGCATCCCGACTCTAGGCCTGGGAATGTGAGCCTGGTCTGACAGGATCCAATCTCTCGGCCTAGGAATGTTAGCCTGGTCTGCCAGGATCCAGACTCTAGGCCTGGGAACGCGGGCCTGGTCCACCACAATCCAGTCTCTAGGCTTGGGAATGTGGGCCTGGTCTGCCAGTATCCAGTCTCTAGACCTGGGAATGTGAGCCTGGTCTGCCAGTATCCAGTCTCTAGGCCTGGGAATGTGAGCCTGGTCTGACAGGATCCAATCTCTCGGCCTAGGAATGTGAGCCTGGTCTGCCAGCATCCTGACTCTAGGCCTGGGAATGTGAGCCTGGTCTGACAGGATCCAATTTCTCGGCCTAGGAATGTTAGCCTGGTCTGCCAGCATCCCGACTCTAGGCCTGGGAATGTGAGCCTGGTCTGCCAGAATCCAGTCTCTAAGCTTGGGAATGCGGGCCTGGTCCGCCACAATCCAGTCTCTAGGCTTGGGAATGTGGGCCTGG
>NW_025965849.1:100834-103000 GCF_021869965.1 Rhincodon typus | reverse complement strand
TGACAGTATCAGTAGAAGTGACCACCATACTGTCCTTATGAAGATGAAGTCTTACCTTCACATTGCCCGAAACATTGACTTTCCTGCTCTGCTGATGCTGTCTGACCTGCTGTGCTTTCCAGCCTCACACCTATAGACTCTGGCTTTCAGCATCCGTAGTACTTATTGTCTCCGAGTCACTGAAAACCAACACTGTGAAGTCTCTCCTAAGGATGCCCACCTTGAAGATGTTTTCCTCCTCCCTCTGAAGAGAGCTTAGTGAGTCTCTCTCCCACTGTGACCCGCTCCGGTTGTCTCCTCCACCCTGAAGCTCTTCAACCACATTCTGAAACAGTCTTGATACTACAGCCACGTCTCCTTCCTCAGTGTCTGTCTATGCAGCTGCTACAGCCTAAAGGCCCTAACACTGACTTCACCAGCTTCAAAATCCCTCCACCCCCAGCCTTATCCCATGTCCAGCTCTCGCCCTCTTGACCTGACCTGACCTGACCTGACCTGACCTCTCCATCTCCCTACTCCACTATCTGCTCCAACCTTCCCATGGACCAATCACAATAATCCCCTACCTGCATCCACCTATCTCCATCTCTCCTACCCTTCCCCCAGCCTCACCCCCCTCCCTCATTTATTTCTGGGCTCCTGTCTCCCTCCCCAGTTCTGATGAAGGGCTTTGGCCTGAAAAGTTCACTTTCCTGCTCCTCTGATGCTGTTTGACCTGCTGTGCTTTTCCAGCCATGAGGCGCTATGGGCCATCAACAGCAGTAGAATCATACTCCAACACAATCTACAAGCTCATGGCCTAGTATGCCCCCACTCTACCATCAAGCCAGGGTATCTTGTTTGAACGGAGAGTGCAAGAGGCCATGCCAGGAGTAGCACCAGGCATACCTAAAAATGAGATGTCAACCTGATGAAACAATCAAATAGGACTACTAGGCCCGAAACATCAGCTTTCCTGCTCCCCTGATGCTGCTTGGCCTGCTGTGTTCATCCAGCTCTACACCTTAAGACTTTACTTACACTCACTTCCAAGAGATGAGAGCTGGGTCCAGCAGACTATAAAATTGTGGACTGTAAAGTATTCTTTGGTTCTGATAGTGCCTCATTTGCATTGTCAGGGCTTCTATTAGTTTTGACTGTGTTCCCTTTTGCTTTCTGTAAAGAAAGGCTCCTGTTTGTATTTGCCTAATTGCTTGTCAGCATGTGATGTTTCCCCTACTGTGCATTGGCAAGCTACAGCTATAAAGTGAGCATTAGGGAAAGGTAGTGCTGAGTTACAGGATGTTCACACTGGATGTATCCACACATAGGTAAAGGATGTGCAGTGGTTCCTCCCCTATCTATTCTTGTTTCTTATTGGAATGTATCTATTCTGTCTACTCTGAAATATTCCCTTGAATGTCTATCACTGCATTTCCATTGTCTCTCTACCTAATTTGCCAGCTTATTTCAGCAAGCTCATCTTTCGTACCCTCATTGTTATCCTTATTTATGTTTAAAATACGAGTCATGGACCAACTCTTCCCTCCCTCGAATTGAATATAAAACTTAATCATATTACGATTGCTGCTATCTAGGGGTGCCTTTGCTATGAGGCTATTAATTAATTCTACCATACTACACAATACCGGATTGGTAAAAACCAAAAGAACTGCGGATGCTGTAAATCAGGAACAAAAACAAAGTTGCTGAATTAAGGTCTGAATTCTGAAGAAAAGTCACTAAACTTGAACTGTTAACTCTGCTTCTCTCCACAGAATCTGCCAGACCTGCTGAAATTCACCAGCAATTTCTGGTTTTGTAGCAATTTGAGTTCTTTTGCTTAAAATTGGTCTTGGTTCAAGGATAAATGTCAAGCAAATGAATGTGAGAGCAGCGACCATATATCTGCAGAGTGACAGTCTCTACTATTATTGGGGTGCAAATACTTGCTCAGCCTCCTCTGGCACCTTCCAAACCCACAATTACCACCACCTTGAAGGACAAGGGCAACAGATACAAGGGAACACACCAAATGCAGGTTCCCCTCCAAGTCCCTCACCATCCTGACTTAGAAATATATATTGCCGTTCCTTCACTGTCGCTGCGTCAAAATCCTGGAACTAACCCCCACAAGAATATGAACACAGCAGGCCAAGCAGCATCATAGGAGCAGAGAGGCTGACG
>NW_025965849.1:48977-50834 GCF_021869965.1 Rhincodon typus | reverse complement strand
TGGATGTGGTGCCAATCAAGCGGGGGCTGCTTTGTCCTGGATGGTGTCGAGCTTCTTGAGTGTTGTTGGGGCTGTACCCCATCCAGGGGCAAGTGGGGGGTATGCCCTCACACTCCTGCCTTGTGCCTTGTAAATGGTGGGACAGGCTTTGAGGAGCCAGGAGGGGAGTTACTCACCACAGGATTCCCAGCCTCTGACCTGCTCTTGTGGCCACTGTGTTTATGTGGTGAGTCCAGTTGAGTTTCTGGTCAATGGTAACCCCCAGGATGTTGATAGTGGGGGGATTCAGTGATGGGAACACCATTGAATGTCAAGGGGCAGTGGTTAGATTCTCTCTTGTTGGTGATGGTCGTAGCCTGGCATGAATGTTGCTTGTGTTTTGTGCTCACATAACCCTTAATTAGAAGCCAGCAGCTAGCCTTGCTTGAGTCTTGAGGGGACATGGTGTGGGGAGCTGTGCAGCACCGATGTCTCATACTCACCAGCCTTTCCAACACGTTCGAAGCAAAGCTCATTGGGTTCTGTGCAGTTTCTCGGTCCAGACGTACAGGGATTGCTCGATATGCCACAATGGAAGCAGCGCAAACCGTCACCTGTGGGTGCAGAACATTGCCACAGAATGAGAAAAGTTTACTTACTCAGTCTGTGCTTTGGAAAAGGTTTCACCTCTCTGCAGCATTCACTGTTGTTCTGTTTTTTTGGTCATTCACTCCCGAGCTAGGCCCAGCATTTATCGTCCCGTCCCTAGTTGCCCCCTTGAGAAGCCACCTTGAACTGCTGCACTCCATGTCCTATACATGGACCCACTATGTCTCATAGGAAGGGAATTCACAAAACAAGGGGCATCAACCAGAACAGGGTGGGTGAGACTAAGGAGAGACCAGCCACTGGAAAGAGGCTGTTCGGCCCGTCGAGACTGCTCCACCCCCTACACAGATGTCATGGCAGCTTCAAGGAAGCATCTCTCTTTCCCCTGCCCTTTGCCCACTCCCTGCACCCTACCCTGACAGTCTAATCCCAATACCCCTCTCCCTGCCCCCCTATTGAGAGTCTAATCCCAATACCCTTCTCGCTGCCCACTAACCTAATTCAAAGCCCAATTCCCCTGTCTCGGCCCCCTACCCGGAGAGTCAAATTCCAATACACCTTCTCCCTGCCCCCAATACTGAGAGTCTAATCCCAATTCCCCTCTCCCTGCCCCCTACCCTGAGAGTCTAATCCCAGTGCCCCACTCCCTGACTCCTATACTGAGTCTAATCCCAATACCCCACTCCCTGCCCCCTATACAGAGAGTCTAATCCCAATACCCTTCTCCCTGCCCCCTATACTGAGAGTCTAATCCGATTACCCCTCTCCCTGCCCCCTGACCTGAGTCAAATCCCAATACCCCTGTCTCTGCACCCTACCCGGAGCGTCAAATCCCAATACCCCACTCCCTGTCCCCTACACTGAGAGTCTAATCCCAATACCCCACTCCCTGCTCCTCTCCTGAGAGTCTAATCCCAATACCATTCTCCCTGCCCCCTATACCGAGACTCAAATACCAATACCCCACTCCCTGCCCCCTACCCTGAGAGTCTAATCCCAACACCCTTCCCCCTGCCCCCTATGCTGAGTCCAATCCCAATACCCGTCTCCCTGCCCCCAACCCCGAGAGTCTTATCCCAATACCCTTCTCCCTGCCCCCTAACCTGAGAGTCTAATCCCAATATCCCACTCCCTGCCCTCTACACTGACAGTCAAATCGCAATATCACTCTCCCT
The DNA here is from genome assembly GCF_021869965.1 of Rhincodon typus. Classification (NCBI taxonomy): domain Eukaryota; kingdom Metazoa; phylum Chordata; class Chondrichthyes; order Orectolobiformes; family Rhincodontidae; genus Rhincodon; species Rhincodon typus. The sequence continues at coordinate 49,071 of NW_025965849.1, read as the reverse complement.
GCCCCCTACCCTGAGTGTCTAATCCCAATACCTCTCTCCCTGCCCCCAACCCCGAGAGTCTAATCCCAATACCGCTCTCCCTGCCCCCTATACT